>NC_056747.1:335720850-336020850 GCF_019279795.1 Protopterus annectens | reverse complement strand
AGGGTTTTTACTTAAACGATATTGATTCCAGGATTTATTTCTGAGATGGATTTTCTGCTTTGTTTCTTTTGAGAGCCATGGGGCAGATTTAGCTCTCATTCTGATAGGGTGGGTTGGTGCATGGTGGTCTAGTATGGTTAGGAATTTAGAATTAAAGTAATTAACAGCTTCCTCAAGTGGGAGTTTTTTTTTTAAGGGAAACTAGTTACATGCTCTTAATTCACTTTGGAAGAGATCGGGGTTAAAGCTTTTCTTGGTTCTGATAGTCCTATAAATGGTTGGAATGGGTAGATTGGTTTTAAGTCTGATTATACAGGTAAGTGAGTGCGTTGATCACTTATGTCATCAGGGAGGGTTCCAACTTCATAAGTTTGGGTATGGTTATTTATGAGAATCCAATCTAAGGTACTTTCCTTCTTATTAAGCCTGCTTATCCTGGTCGGGGAGGTAATCATTTGAATAAAGCCAAATAGGTTTATATGGGTGGTAGGGCGACTACTACTACAGCTCTTCAAATCAATGTTAAAGTCACCTAGGATTATGGTTTCTTGGGGGTAAATTCTGAGATAACCAGTATAGGATCTATTCTAAGGTAGCAGTGTTATTACCAGGAGGAAGATAGATGCAGATAAGAAAAATGGATTTGAATGTGTTGAGTTGAAGCTTGGTAATAAGGGTTTCAGTGTTAAGAGTCTTGGGGTAGTTTAAAGTCATAGGTGGTAATCTGTAATCCAGATTTAAATAGAATAGTTATCCCACCACCCTTTTTGGTTGCACGATCAAGTCGTAAAATATTATAACCAGGTGGGATGACTTCCACGTCTTTTGTTACAGGTTTTAGCCAAGTTTCTGTTAGACAAATGATGTCAAATGAGTAGACTTCTAAGAGAGCATGTAGCTGTGCAACTTTATTTATGCTATGTATATTGAGGTGTGCTAATAAGAGTGAGTTTGGTGGTTTGGTAAGTGAATGCACAGTAGAGGTGGCGGAGCTGAGTAGAGTTGTTGGGCCTTGGTTTGGGTGAACGTCTCCATCTTTTAATGATAGTAGTAGTATTTGCAGTCTAGGATTTGGGAATATGGCATAGGGATGTAGGTATTTTCTGGAATTGGGAGAATTATACTTAATGTGGGCTGTTCTATGGTATTTTGCTAGTAGATAGCTGGGTATGGATGTTATGTTAAAATGGTTAGTGAAGACCGGTAGAGAAGGAGAGGTAGTTAGCTTATTGAGGTAGTGAAGGTGTGGATATAATGGGTGTTCATAGGAGGTTAGGAAGTAGTCTAATGTTAAAGGAGTTAGAAGTGTGATTAACATATGTAACAAGGTTGGGGTTGGTAGTTTATACATTTTGAAGGGTAAGTTGTTAGGTTTCAGCTGTAGGAAGCAGGTATAATAGATGTGGAGAGAGAAAGTGGCGGGTGAGATAGGGAGTTGTGACTGAAAGGAGGGAATTGGAGTGGTTGGCCAATGGGGAAGGTTTATGTGATAGGTGGGAGTGGGAAGGGGTGTGGTTAGATAGTATAAGAGTAGGACTACTGGGGGTGGGTGGGAATTGGGGTAGGGGAGCAGAGTGAGCCTGTAGGGCGAACGGAGCGGGTAGAGACAAGTGAAGAAATGTCAGCAATACAAATCTGAGAGTAGCTTACTACTGAGGTACTTTCAGTTGATACAGGTAAATAAGGAGGGTAGGAAACATTGGTAGTGATAGCAAGGGATAACGGAGTTCAAGTATGGAGTAAAGTATTAGAGTGGGAAATACAGGGCTGGAAAGAGGTCCTAAGACTTGGCAGGAGAAAGTTCCTTAATCTTCCTTGTTAGTTTAGGGTTTGATCACTACTTCAGTTCAATTCTGGGACGAACAGACAGGTGTACTAGGAACTGGCCTAGTGTAGAGTGCCATCTAGTGGGCAAAAATATATATATTACAGCCAAAAACTAGAGAACGGGGGTGGATGCTAAAAGGTTTGAGAAGGCTCTATAAACAGTTGCTGGAGATAGTACAAGGATAGGAAAAAGTATATATATGAAGGGGTAGAGGGAGGGTATGGCTGCTGGATATCCTAGCTAGGTAGCGTGTTTGAAAGCATGCACAAGTTACAAGGCAAGTGTTCAGCTTTTACCGCTAGGTTTAGATAACACGTACTTCTTGCCTCCTTTGGTAACAGGGTTCCTAAGCAGGACAGCAAGTGTCTTTCTATATGGATCAGTTGTTTAGAATAGTTTGCAGGGGTCCTTTCACCAGGTAGGTAGACTCTCAAAACCCTAGTGCATGATAGTTTAAATGAAACCTAGGAACGATAGGGAGAGGAGACAAAGATGGGGTAAGAAAACAGACATTTACACAGAATTAGGGTAGTGAACACAGTATATCAGTTCAACAACAACAGTTCTTCACCTCACTTCCACACTCACCATTACTCTGAACTACTGACAAAAGTATTTAAACTCATCCACCTTCGCCAACTCTACTCCCTGCATCCTCACTATTCCTCTATCCTCCCTCTCATTCTCACACATACATTCTATCTTTGTCTTGCTGACCTTCATTCCTCTATTTTCTACCTTAATGTCCTTAAAACCTCTTCATGAGGTTTCACTTCCTGCTTCTCCTTGGTACTCTACCTACTTTTAAAAGGCCTAGAGTCCAGGATTCTTCCGAGGATGACTCAGATTAGGCTGACGAATCTCTAACTTATTCAGTCAAATTCCTTCTCCTTTGGACTATGGGTCAGGGGAGAAGGAACCTATTAGCCCTGATGTTCCTTTGGAGAGAGACTCTCTAGGATGATGTATATTAAAAAAAAATAAATAAGTAGGACTGTACTCCGGTCTCTGATATCCATAAGGGGTACTTATGAGTTGTTGCAGTTTGACACTCCTAAACCTGCAGCTATTCCTCCTACCTTGTCTGCATTGCTTTTTCCAATGCCTCACAGGCACCGGATTCTCTCCCCCCTGCTCCCGAGAAGCCTGATACATTTTACAGGATTCCTGAGGATTGTTCTTTATGTAAATATCCTGCTGCTGACCCCTCGGTAGTGTCCACAGCCTCTGATAAGCCATCTCAATTGCTTCTTTCACCCTAGTTATTGTCTTCTGACAGACAGCAAAACTATGGACAGGCTGGGAAAAAGTTTTACACTTCTGCTACTCTAGCTTTTAGGGCTATTAAATTATCAGACTCGTATGTTTAGGTATGTGTTGGCTCTTCTTTCTCAGGCCTGTCAACTTGTATCTGATTTTCCAGATTCTGTGGGTAAAACTTCTGTTCTTTCCTTGCTAGGGACTTCCTATCAAGTTATTTGTCATTCTACTAAATGCAGTTATGATGTGGCGGATGCCTCTTCTAGGGCTGCTGTTTTTGGTTCAGTTATGAGGAGGTATTCTTTGCTCAGTCTTCAACCTCTATCTAATAATATTAAAGCTAAGTTAATGGAAGCTCCTATAGATTCTAAACTTTTGTTTGAGGAAGCTGCTGCTGGTTTAAGTCCCTTCAAAATATGAGTAAAGCCTTATGGGAACATAAACACATCTTTGTTTATCCTGTGCCTAAATTTCAAAGAAACTACCCCACTAAACCTGCCTTTGTTCGTAGGCACTCCCATCCTTCTATTAAAGGAAAAAAAGAGTGGCAAATGGACTCCTCCTGCTAAGGCTACTCAATTTTTGGAGACGCTGAAATCTTACATTCTGCTGTGTGACTATCCATCTCCTCCCAGCCACATCCTCTTTCTCTACACCTTTCTCTTTCTTTTCTGGTTTGGTTTCAGATCACTCAGGATTCTTGGGTTCTGTCGATTACTCGTCAAGGGTACTTTATGGTGTGGAAATCCCATCCTCCTTTATGGGCATTCCTCAGCCTCCTCGGGAACTTCTTCCCTTTTTACCGGAGGTTCTTCAAAGACCTCTTGTCTCAGGGTACTGTTCAGGATTACTGCCAGGGAGTTTGAGAGTTCTGGGTTTCATGACATCCACTATTCAGATGCTCCCTCTGGCTAAACTTCATACAAGAAAGTTTCAGTGGTTTCTGAAGTCAGTGTCGCTTCAACATGCTCATCCTCTAAAATCTGTAATTCCTCTTCTTCCTTGCCTCAGGCAGGAACTGTTCACGGATGCCTCAGACATGGGATGGGAGGTGACTTTTGGATGCCTCAGATATGGGAGGTGACTTTTGGCTGCCTAAAGGTACAAAGGGGTGTGGTGGACTTGTCAGCAGAAGCAGCACATCAGTGTCAAAGTGATGAGAGCCCTTCTGTTGGCTTTTAAGGCCTTTCAGTCTCTTTCTTCCAGGGCCTCTCAAGGTGTTCACAGACAATACCACAGTTATGTGGTATATCAACAAGCAGGGTGGAACAAGATCTTAATGTCTTTGCCTGTTGGCACTTCTCATATGCGATGTTAAGTATCAAGTGACTCTTCAGGCAGTTTATATCCTTTCTGGTCAGAACACTGCGGCAGACACACTGAGCAGGTCCTTAAATCAATCCCACTAATGGATGCTTCACAGGGATGTGTTTCTGGACATTATCCACCAGTGTGGTACTTCTCAAGTGAATCTTTCTGCCACCCCTCTGAACAGATAACTTCCTCTGTTTTGTGTCCGAGTCCTAGGTCCTCTGGTATGGAAGTTGGACACCCTCTCATTCTCTTGGAAAGGGATGTTTCTTTATGCATTCCCTCTCCTTTCTCTCATTCCAAACGTCCTGTTCAAAATCCAACAGGATACTCACAAAATCTTGTCAATGACCCCTTTCTGGCTGCAATAGCACTAGTTCCCTCTTCTGCACCTAGCCAGAGGCAATCATCACAAGTTATCTCACAGGGTTTATCTAATCACACAAGACAAGGTATCGCTTAACCATCCCCACCTGTCCAAGCTTCAACTGACACTGGGTGATAGGATTTTGATTCCTCAAAGACACCTTTTTTCTGAGGATGCGCTGAAAGTCCTGCAGAAGGCCAAAAAACCTATGACTAGGAAATCAGACAACCAAATGGAGGAGGTTTTCTTTTTGGTATCTTTCTCATAACCTGAACCCACTTACTGTGGATGTTCATTTGGTTCTCTTATTTGTGACAGTTGTTCAATGCTGGTTTGGCCTACTCTTCTATTAAAGGCACACCTATCAGCTATCTCTGTTTATCTGCTTTTTTCTCCTCCTCCTTCAGCTGCCAGATTCGGGGCAAGACAATTTCTTAAAGGCCTTCTTAATATTAGACCTCCCAGGAAGCCTGTTCCTCCTCCCTGGGATCTTAAGTTTGTTTTGGAGAAACTGACGCAGGCTCCTTTTGAACCTTCTGCTTCAACTTCCTTGCATCACTGTTCCTGGAAGACTGTTCCTTTGTTAGCACTTACTTCTGCCAGATGAGTGTCTGAGTTGCAGGCCCTTATGGCTTTTCCTCCTTTTTTGATTTTCCATGAGGACAGAGTGTCCTTGTACACTAACCCTTCTTTTATGCCAAAGGTGGTTAATGAGCTATCACTTAATCAGTCTATTAATCTGCCTACTTTTTTTCTCAACTCCCCAAAATGATAGTGAGAGTGTGCTGCATATTTTGGACATGCATAGGCAGCTTAAAATTTATTTGAATATGACCAAGCCTATCAGAAAATCTGATCAGTTATTTGTTTCTTTTCATCCTAGATCTTTGGGCTTCCTGTATCCAAACAAACCATTTCTTCTTGGATTTCTAACGGCTATTTCCCTCTGTTACACTTTCCATGGCAAGAGCCTTCCTCTTTTAATTAAGGGTCACTCTAATAGAGCTGTGGCTTCTTCTGGTGCTTTCTTCAAAGGAATAGATACCAATTCTATTCTTGAAGGAGTAATCTGGACTTCTGTGCATACCTTTACCAAGCACTACACGTTGGATGGTATCTCTAGAGATAGGGCTAGTTTTGCTAGTTCAGTTCTTCATGGTCTTTAGGGGACTCTTCTGCCCTTTCCTCCTCCCAAGTTACTTCCTGAGCTTTCGCACTATCCCACATCATTAAGAATATTGCAGCAGTGAATGTACGGACATAGTACAGTTGTGTAAAATCTTACCATAACAGTAGATGCCCTTGCCTTCACTGCTACAGTATTCACTCCCTCCCTCCATCCCCCTACTTCTTTACCTTCCTGGAAGTACATGTTACCTCTTGAGTTCCTTGGACTGATGTTCCTCCTGGGGCAGTCAGTTTTGTTTTTGGTAAGCCTAAATGTCACCTTTATGCGTTACATTACGCAGTGAGCATATGGTGACGTTCGGCATACCTTTTAAATTCAGAAGTCTTTGGAAGACTGGCCAGAAGACGGGCTTCCGCAGCAGGAAATCACCATATCGTTAAGAATACTGCAGCACTGAAGGCAAGGACATCTACTGTTATGGTAAGATTTTCCACAACTGTACTTTCAGACTAGGAAGTGATAAACTGTACCAGTTGGAGGCTAGAATTTGCAGGTTCACTATTACACCAGGGCAATGAAAGTGGAGCAGAGATTCCCTCTTGTTCATTGACAGAACAAACAAGCACTCAGTCTAGGTATAGAAAGAGCTCAACTCTCAAAAGAGTATCTGTTTAGCTGCTACAAAGGAGATGCACTTGATGGCTATGGCAAGACCACTAGAAGCGCAGAAAATTCCTGGATTCCTTGGCTGCTTTTATGTTGAGCCACAAGTCTTAGAGGTCCAAATAGCACATCCACCTCCTTGTAATGAACAAGCTAAGAAAAGACTGCCAGTGACCACACAAAAGGCATCTAAAGCGTCTTTCATGACGCAGATGCTCAAGGTCACTGAAATCCTTGTTTTCTTCTGCCACCAATACAAACTTGGAACAGTATCTTAAACCTCTCTGATCTGGTGGGACTTCCTGGGTGGCTCCTCTTGCCAAGAGACTCAATACCTCCTCTTTCTCTGTCACTTGATTTTTGATGGGGTGAGACATCTGGCAGAGGAAGTGATGGAAATCTGGCTACTGTAATAAAGTATCTGGACATTACTTTCCATGCCCATCTATCTTTAGTGATTGCCATCCATTTTGACAAGAGAAGAAAAAGAAGATCTCTGACTCCTTCCAAATGGTGATGACTGCAGCCTCCTGGAGAGTGTCAAGGACCCTCTCCTCAAGATGCAAAACCTTGATAAAAGTCAAACTGCTAAGACTGTCCATCATGGTGGTATCCTGTTAGGACTGCTGTGGTCCATGTAAAAACTCTGCAATTTATTATACAAACATTGCACACAGGAAAACTAAACACCCGCAGTAGCCAAGAGTTTTGCCTTGTTTCCACCTTTACACCCTTCAGATGTCTATTGTAACCAAATAGAGAAGATGGTCAATGAAGGTCACTTTGGTGTCCTCTGTGTAGTCTGCTAATGAGACTAAAAATATTTTAAATGCTTGTATCATGCTATCCATATCCATATAGCAAAGCTTTCATTTTCTTAGTTTTTTGTATTATCTTTTCTTTAGTCTCTTCCCACATACTCTTATTTGCCACACCAGAATCTTATTTAATCCATACTCCTAAATACATTTCATCATGTCCCCAAAAATATGGATATTGCTGAACCAACTCATATGTGGGTACATAATTTACAGCTATCACCTTTGTTCAGCTTCATTAATTTTGCATCCCGAAAAGATATGAAACTGTCTCAAAATGTTCCACAACACTGTAATCTCTCTTTCTGGCTTTATCAAGTATAAAATAATGTCATCTGCAAATAGAGCCAGGTTTTTTTTTTGGTTACCACATCGATTATATCCTTGAATTTCCGAGTCCCTTATTTTCTTTACCAATGCTTCTAAACATAATGCAAATAAAGGGGAAACAGGACAACCCAGTGAGAATAGGAAATGCTAGCTCCGACTCCAAACCGGTGACTAGTGGTGTACCACAGGGCTCAGTCCTGGGTCCCCCTCCTATTCGGCATCTACTTCTCGGAGGTACAAGCAAACATGGAAGGACTATGGTTAATGAAGTTTGCAGACAACTGCAAACTGGGTCCCATAACCAAGACCCCTACTGACGTAGAAATCCTTCAAAAGTGTCTTATGGACTCAGATACGTGGTGCCAAAACCACGGCCTCAAGTTAAATGCCAAAAAGTGCATCATCATCCCCTTTGGGAAAAAACAAGTACCTATGAATTACAACATGGGTGGTAGCCCACTTACACGGAGAGTGTGATAAGAGACCAAGGGACTCAGGTGGACAGTAACCTCTCATTCGACAACCATACTGCTGAAGTGGTTAGAAAATCCTTCTACATGGCCCACCTTATCACAAAAGGGTTTGCATCCAGGAATAAGGACGTTATTGTCCCCCTTTACTCATCACTCATTAGACCCATTGTTGAATATAATGCCCAGTTCAGGATGTACCTAACAAGACATCTGTAACAACTGGAGAGGCCTCAAAAGTACCTCACAAAGAGGATAACGGGTCTCAAACAGTTGCCCTATGCCATGAGGCTAAAAAACTCAGACTGTACTCGGTCGCGTACCGGCTACTCAGAGGTGATCTCTGCCTGACATACAAAGCTATGTCAAACCCCAAATTACTAGAAATGCTCCACCTAAGGAAAACCCAATCCACCAAAGCTACTCGTTCAAGGAACATAAACCTGACATCAACAATAAACAGGACTTGGAGGGACAGATTCGTGTCCCAGAGAATTCCCTTGCTCTGGAATAAGGTCCCCATAAATGTGAGGCAGAGCTCCTCATTAGCGCTCTTCAAGAGGAATCTTGAGGAGTGGATGGGAAACAGGAAATTCACCCCAGGAATCACTTCGGTGGCCCTGCTAGACAGGGGCGCAGGAAACTAGACCACTTGGGAGGGGAAGTATAAGCAAAAATACTTTGGCTAGGCTTAATTATGCCCTAGGACCAATAGCCTAGTACCTACTTATGAACCTATGGTACATCTGCTCAAGCAGAAATTATCAGAGAGGACCACTCCCAGTTTAATTTGACTATCTCTCATATAGCCTCCTAATCCACCTTATAATTTTTTCAGGAAATGCAAATGCTTCCATTGCCCTGCTAATAAAGTCCCAGCTTACTCTGTCAAATGCTTTCTCACATCGAGACCCACCAACAACAATGGTATTTTTCTATATTTGGCTTCCCTCTGGATCATCAAAGTTCTGTTAATGTTGTCAAATGTTTGCCTCCCCTCCACAAAACCACATTGATCCATATTTACTTTGGCATCACTTTTGCCATTCCTTTAGCCAATACAGCCATGAACATTTTAAAATAATGGTTTAGTATTGAAATAAGCCAGTATGAAGCTGAATCTGATAGATGTTTACCCTCTTTAGGTATTACAGCTACCAATGATTTATTCCAGGATGTTGATACTTTTCCTCCTCTTAAAATACTGTTAAACAAAATCTTCCATATCTTTATAATTTTTTTCCTTCCTTGCTTCCAAACTTCCACAGAAATACCATCTGTTCCTGGGGGACTTTCTGTAGATAGGTTATATATCACATTTTCCATCTCATCTCCTCCTACACTAACAGTTAGTAATTGAGCCTCATCTACCTCTAAACTTGGCATATTTAATTCTTCCACAAACATTTCCATTTGTAGCTCTTCTTGAATTCCCCATTTCTTTGCTTTACATAGACTTTCACAGAACTTCCGAAATATTTCTAATACCTCTACAGGATATCTTGTTACCCTCCTGGTTATAGGCACCCTAAGCTTGGAGTCAGCCCTTTCAACTTTCTGCTGCCATAGTCGTCGTGATAAACGTTTTTGTGCTCTAGTGTTATCAAAAAACAGTTGCTTAACAGCAATCTTTCTAAACTCGTGTATATTACCAAGGTAATCCCTTATTTTCTGTTTAGCATTCTGGAGTCGATCCTCTTCTTCTTTTAGATTCTCCCTATTCGGCAATACTTTAACATTTGTCAATCATTCTAAATAATTTTTGTTACTTCTTAAGTATAGCACCCTTTCTTTTTATTTCCACCCTGCTTTTAAACTCCACCTTAATTTTATCCCAATCCTTAGCTACATTTTCAGAAGTAATTTCTATACTCTCAAATAGCTCCTGAATAGTCTCTACTACCCATTCTTTAAATTCCTCTCTTTTCAATGAATAGGTGAGAAAGAGACAGTGCCTCATTTTTATTTCATTACCCTGTGTGTTTATTTTAGCTATCATTGGCACATTTTCTGAAATAGTTATTGCGTGCGTCTCAAGACCTTCAATTAAATGCACATGTTCCTGTGAAATGTAAAGTCTGTCTAGCTTAGCCCAGTTTTTTATACCTTCAGGAATAATATGGAAATTCACTCCGAACTCCTATTACTGAATTCACATCTTCCATGCCAAATATTTTCATAAATTTCTTCAAAATCTACCATCCTATGTTACACATTCCCTTCTGGTCACCCCCCAGCCACATCTTCACTACTACAAATCAAATTCCAGTCCCCACCTACAAGCAATATTCCTTGGTGAAAACGGATTATTTCTCCCAGAATTTCTTAAGCTCCATTACAGCAGTTTTAGGTGAAATATAAATAAATGCCGGTGTAATCTTCCTCCCTTGCAAGGAGCCCCTTAGCACTACAAATCTGCCATTATCTTTTTTATCCTCTTCTATCACTACTGGAGCTCCTCTTGCAATTAATACAAGCACTCCTCTTTTCCTTTGTCCCAGATATTCCACTGAATAACCATCCTGAAAACCTCTCGTTATCAAATTCACATGTTCAGTTGTTTCCAGGTGTGTCTCTTGTAACGGGTCTACTTCATAACAGTGAAATTTCATAACAATGAATTTCATAACATTGAGACCATAACATCGAAAATTCACAACATTGAAAACCCAAAACAATGAAAACTCAAAACACTGAAAGTGTGCGTCATAACATTGAAAACTACATTGCACAAGTAAATAAGATACCCTCCACCTACACCTAACACCAACACCTAATTAACAAACACGTTCTACTACGATTTTGCAGGGGGGCCCACACCCCCCATAAATTAAATATACCAACTCCAAGATTGCACTACAGTGGAAAAAAGTTCACTTCACTGCAGAAAGTGTGTTTGTTAGTTAGGTGTTGTTGTTATAGGTGGAGAGGATGTTATTAACATTGAAAACTACAATGCATATGTAATGAAGCACACTTTCAATGTTTTGGGATTTAGATGTTTTGGTATCAATGTTATGAAATTCAATGTTATGAAATTTCAATGTTGTGAAGTAGACCCCTTGCAACATAGCTATTTTCTCTCTACATTTAATACAGTTCACTATTCTTTCTTTTTTATATCTGCAAAACCACTGACATCTAAATACATTGCATTAAGCATCATTGTATTAAAAAGTTTTTATTCAAGTAATCTCAGTGGTATCCCCAAAGTCTCAAAACAACCCACTAAAGTGTAGTGGGTCCAAGAAACTTCTCTGTATGGAAGATTTTCAGTCCATATATTTCTAGTTAATCACTGTATATTAATCAGATCAGACAATAGTAGTAGAAGTAGCGAATGTAAACTCGTCTCAAGTCAAAACAAAACAAAAAGTAATAGAAAATATACAATTGTACAGCATTACTAAGTATTCGAAAGTAATCCAAGCAAGCCAGGCAGTTTGTTTCCAGTCGAAAATCCTTTAAGTACACAGACTACTTAAAGGATTTTCACTGGAAACAGACTGCCTGCCTTGCTTGGATTACTTTCGAATACTTAGTAATGCTGTACAATTATATATTTTCTATTATTACTTTTTGTTTTGTTTTGACTTAAGACGAGTTTACGTTCGCTACTTCTACTACTATTGTCTGATCTGATTAATATACAGTGATTAACTAGAAATATATGGACTGAAAATCTTCCACACAGAGAAGTTTCTTACACCGTTTTGTTTTTAAAAAGTTTTTATTCCCACAATTAAAGTATAGCACCTTTATTGTTAAATGTCTAGTTCCAGCTTTTGTGTTGCATGCATACACTGGCAGGCTGAAATTTTATACAGTTTCTTGTCATATCCATTTGAACCTATGTCACATCTTACAAAACTTTTTTTATTGAAAGCACTCCAACAAAAAATAAACAACCCCCCATTACCCCATAAAACCTATTAATTTAATACTAATGCACAAAACTATATACATCTTCAAATGCTGACGTTTCACCCTCCTAATAGCAGCAAACGTCCCAAACTAACAGCCATTCAATTAACCTAAAAGAAAGGTTATGCATACAAAGATGCATGGTGCAGTCTGTGATTCTAAGTGCTAACTGGTTTTGTCTCATCTTTACAGCTCTCCCAGCTGGGAAAATCCTTGAAGGCTTTCAGAGAA
Organism: Protopterus annectens; assembly: GCF_019279795.1. NCBI lineage: Eukaryota > Metazoa > Chordata > Ceratodontiformes > Protopteridae > Protopterus > Protopterus annectens. The sequence goes on along the minus strand of NC_056747.1, from coordinate 336,008,519 downwards.
CATCTCCTAGCCGGTTTCTCTTTTCTTTTTTCCACCCAACCAATCAATCATTCTCCACCAGACTGTAAACATTTTTTATCAGATTGTCTGTCACCATACAGACATGAGGGCCAGATACAAAAAATTATTACTAAGCATACATTCATTTGCTAGAAAAAAAGCCTCAAAATATTCAATATTCTTTTTCATTTACTTGCTTTTTTTTAACACTTATTAAATCAAAGATTCTTAATCTAATCATTCCCTCACGCAAGAATGATAAAAAACACATTACTTTCTTTTGGCATGCTCTTTTAACCAAGCTTTTTTTTTATATACAGTTCAGTGCCTACAAGAAAGGGAGAGGGGAGAAAGAAAGGAAAAAAAGAAAAGCAGCACCTATTTACAATCCTCATAACACTTAAAATAACTGAGAAAACTTTACTTAACATGCAAAAAAACACACACCACAAAAGTAGTACTATGAAGAAAAGCAAGTTTTCTTTACTTAGTTAACTTTCTCCCCTCTCTTCCTCTCCCCAAAGCATTTTTCCGAACATTAATGACATGAAATAGGGCATAAAATTTAGAGTCCCCCACAAATCCAACAAATTCTGAAGTCCAATGTTTGCAAATGTTCTTGTTCTGTCATATTTCACAAATATAATTACAGCACTGTAATCCCACATTAAGTTACTGGTTTCATTACTGTTCATCTCCAATTCCCAAATCCTCACTCTGCTTCATTTCCAACATGCTCTTGATTCTTCTAGTCAACTCTCACGGTCTCTTCCTTCTTTCCAACATCTTCAATTGACACAGTGGAAAAGGTTTCACAGGTACAGTTTCTCTGTGGTCTTTATTACCAGAAGAAGCAGCATAATCTCCATATGTTTCATATCTCACTTTTTGTTGGACAAACTTTTGTATTGCCTTCTTAGCATGTACTTCATCAAAAAATCATTCTGTCCCTCACGGGCAGAATACCTTGAAGACAGCTGGGTCCAACAGTTTGAAGCTCACACCTGTGTCTCAACATTTCCTGAAAAGTGGAATGAATGTACCCCTCTTCTGCCTGGTGTACAGTAAGTAATCATTCTCCATAAGCCCACTGCTGTTTTCCACTTTTAGTATTTTGTCCTCCTGCCATAGTTTTGCCACAATCAACTCCTTCTGCAGGCAGGGTTGCATCTTTACTATTAAAGGTCTAGGTCGCTTTCTCATAGCCATGTTTGGAGCATACACATGATGTGCCCTTTCAAGTAAACAACTCCTGCTGTGGAATTCCAGTCCAGTTGCATATATGTGCTTTCATAAAATGAATACAGTCTGTTCCTTCCAGCTTCTCTGAGATAGCTGAAAATCTTGGGTTTTCCCTACATGCTCTGTCCTCCAATTCTAATTTTTTTTAACATCTCTTCCTGAACAGTCTCATTCAGCCAGCTTTTTCTTCATTTCAACCTCTGATTTCTGCAGCTTTATCACCTCATCTGAATATATGTTTAAATCTTCCTCCATTTTTTCCAGCCTTTTGTTGTTCGTTATTGATATACTGCATTAATATTTCATTTATTTTAAAGAGGTCTGTGTGTAGTTGTCTTATAGTGTACTGTAGATTACTGGAAGTCATGTCTGGAGGTTGCATTGCTGTTTTGCTGAACAGCTGCAGAACTTTACCCAGCCAGGGAGGGTTTCTTCCTCACTTTTTGTAGCTTTTTTTTTTTTTTTTTTGCCAGGTGCTCTGTATTTTTTTACCCTGGCATCCAGGCAGTACACTTACTAGCCAGCTACTGAAATGTATTCATAAACACAAAACTTTACTGGCCTTCTCTGCCGAGTTTCTGTTTTCATACTGGGAGAGCTAGAGTTAAGCTGTTATGCAATGTGTGGCCATCTTGGAAGTCCTCTCAGATCCTGCTGTTTTGACTACACCTTCAGACACATTATACATAACCTAGACCACAAGACTGGTCATGTTCAATGAAGTAAGTGGCCTAAACCTTGAGCTTTTGTTTATGGGGCCAACCAACAACTCAAGTACATGCTGCATTCTGTCGGAAAGGTCCCCATGAAAATGCACCATATGAATTTGATAGTACAGCACCTATAAAGGACAGCATGGCAGACACAAACATCCATTTTCCAACCTATGCATTGCTCAGGATTCTCTATGCAGGGAACAATTTACAGGTCCTTAGAGTATGTCAGTCTTATATAGGACTGCTGCAAAGGCAGCTGTACTTCTAGCTTTGGTGTGTCTGCCCAAATCTACACATGCACACATGAGCACACACACATATACAAGTGTGTGTGTGTGTGTGTGTGTGTGTGTGTGTGTGTATATATACGTGCTTCTGTAATACTAAACTTGGTTAACTTTCATTTACACATTTCTGAGTGTCATTGTAACGGTCCAATAACAACACTTCCCTATAACATTTTCTTTTGGGTTGAGACTGAAACTGGTTATGTCTGATCAGTGCTCTAACCAGTTAAAATCAAATAAATTCCTATGTGTACAGAAAATACTGACAATTTCTTATGGAACTGGGGCTGCTGTGTTTTGTTTGCCAATGCTACTCTGAAAGTTTTACTGAAGGACACCAAAAGGGGAGGAACTCTTCAGGAAGACTACTGCATAAACCAACAGACCTTTTTCATCCTGGATTGTGGAGAACAGATTGGTTTGGTGGGACAATCCCCATTTTTTGCTACATCATATGAAGTATTTTCCAAATGTATTTTCCAAATGTCAAGTATTTTAGGAGAGAAACAGTTAGCTACCTCATCCTCATCCATGTTTTCATCTGGAGAATCAAGGAGCAGTCTAGGTCTTTTAGAGAAACGTTCAGAGTACCTTTTACTAGGCACCTTATGAAGACTTTGGGAGTCCTGCGGGTATGGAGGTTGGGTCTGTGATGGTAAAGATGGAAAATCTCCAACATTGGCCTAACCCCTCAAATTTAGGGTCTGAAGGACAGATGGAGGAGTCTCTGCTGGGTACAGTAACACAAAGCAGTGGTAACAAGTGTAATGAAGAAGTAACATTATCGGGCACCAGGATCCCAAACATCCCTACACTTGTAAAGCTGGCATTAAGAAGAATCAGTGATGAGTGGAAGGGGAATGGGTGCAGGATGTATGTGCATTAACTTAGACAGTATATATATATATCAGAAAGTACAGTTTTGTACCTACCATAAATGTAGATGTCTGAACAGGATAGCATCTACAGTCATAACAAATGGGTTGTCCTGTCGTCAGGCAGCCCTTCGGTCGGCCGGATTCCAAAGTCTGGGTCCGGCTTCGGCTGATGTCGCACTTCACCCGACGTCATCTCTGCTGGTCTTCGGGTATAAAGGCATCAGCCGATGCCATTTTCCTCAGTGTTTCTTGCCCCAGATGCCAGTTGCCCTCTTGGAAGCTAAATTTTGGATAAATGCCAATGTTTCCAAAATAGTAGAAGGCAAACACAAAAATAAGCATGTATGTACATATATACAAACAAATACACCATAAGAGACTCCCCCCAAGCTAGCTATTAGGAGGGTACATACCCTAGGAGTACCACAGAGGGGAAGGAGGGTGGGTAATCCTGACTGCAGATGCTATCCTGTTCGGACATCTACATTTATGGTAGGTACAAAACTGTACTATGTCCTTCAAGGATGCATCTGCAGTCATAACAAATGGGTAGAATACCATAGCCAAACTAGGGGAGGAGGAAGAAGAATTATGGTGTAGTTAGGATCCCTTGCAATACAGCAGTGGCAAACCCTGCTCGGGATCTAGAGTATAGAGGTAAATTGTAATGCTTGGCAAATGTATGCACGGAGGTCCAAGTAGCCGCCTCAATAATGTCCTTGGTTGCCACTCCTCGTAAGAAAGCTGTGGTAGTGGCTGTAGCCCTTGTAGAATGAGGTCTTATGTTCTGTGGAATTGGTTTTCCATGGTAGGAGTAACAGAATCTTATGCAATTTCCTATCCATTTGGAGATTGTCTGTTTGGAAATTGCTTTTCCTTCCCTTCCTGTTGCATAGGCTACTAAAAGCTGGTCAGTTTTTCTGTTACTTTTGGTTCTGTCCAGGTAGTAGCGTAACTGTCTATGTACATCCAAGGTATGCAGCAGTCTTTCCCCCCTGTTCTGTGGATTGGGAAAGAAGGTAGGTAGGTGGATTGCCTGGTTTAAAGACACTCTGGATACCACCTTAGGCATAAATGTAGGATTAGTTCTCATGGACACTCTATCTTGATGGAAGATTAGGAAGGGCTGTGCTGCCATTAAGGCCTGTAGTTCCGAAACCCTCCTTGCTGAAGTAATTGCCAGTAGGAAAGCAGTTCTCCATGATAGGTGTTGAAGATCTGCTGTTGCTGCTGGTTCAAATGGAAGAAGTGTCAATTTTTCTAGCACAAAGTTCAAGTCCCATGCTGGTAATGGTGGTTTCCTAGGAGGTTTTACATTCTTGATCCCTCTGAGGAACTGCCTGAGTAGAGGATGCGAAAAGACAGGTTGATCGAGGCTGTATTCTGCGGAAATAGCTGATGCATGTATCTTGATGGAGGAATAGGACAGGCCTGTATGTAGAAGCTCTGCCAAGTACTCCAGGATGTTAGCAATATCTATGTTCGACACATCTTTTCCTCTTTCAGTACTCCAAATGACAAACCTTTTCCATTTTCCTGCATAGTTCCTTCTTGTTGAAGGTCTGCGGGCTTCAAGGATAATGTCTTTAACCCTTTGGGATAAGTCTGGGTTAGTAGCTGTTATGTGATGTTCCAGGCAGTCAGTTGCAAGGTTTTTAGGTTTGGGTGCATGGTGTTGTAATTGTTCTGCGTTAACATCAAAGGCATCAGGGGTATTGACCACATTCTCCCCTGAGACATGCTCCTCAGCAATGGATACCAGTGTTGTCTTGGCCAATTCGGAGCTATCAGAATTATCCTTGGACGTTCCTCTTTGATTTTCAGTAGTACCTTGTACATCAAAGGAAGAGGTGGGAATGCATATGCTGTCAGGCCTTTCCAACTGAAGGATAGAGAGTCCACCTTCCATGCAAGTGGGTGGTATGTCCTTGTGCAGAATTTTTTGAGCTGGTGATTGAGTGGGGATGCGAATAGGTCTATTTGTGGCATTCCCCATTTCTTTGTGATGGCCTTGAAGGTGTCCGGGTGTAGCATCCATTCGTGAGCATCCGTGCTGGTTCTGCTTAACATGTCTGCTAGGGTGTTTTCTTTTCCCGGCACAAATATTGCCTGTAACTGGATGTTGTAGCTCAGAGCCATATTCCAAAGGTCCAGAGTCATTCTGCATAGGGGGTATGAATGAGTGCCTCCCTGTTTGTTGATGTACCACATGACTGTGGTGTTGTCTGTCCTTATCATTAAATGGCCTTCTTTGAGGAATGGTCTGAATTTCTGGATTGCTAGTTTTACTGCCAGCATTTCTTTTTGGTTTATGTGCAGGTGCAGCTGGTCTGGAGTCCACAATCCTTGTATGCATTTGTCCAACATGTGCGCCCCAGCCTAGGTCTGAGGCGTCCGTTGTGATGGTTTGGTTTGCTTGAAAGTTGTGGAAGGGCAAGCCTGGGTTTGACTGGCATGCTTGAGCCCACCATAGGAACTCTTGTTTCAGGCATGGGATTAGTGGGATTTCGGTTTCTAAGCTGTGCCTGTGTTGAGACCATAAATTCTTTAGGTACCACTGTAGCTTTCTCATATGCAGTCTGGCATGGAGACCAGGATTATGCATGATGCCATGAAGCCCAAGGCCTGCAGTACTTTTCTTGCTGTTAGTTTGTTCTGCTTTGTTAATGCCAAGAAGTAAAGAGGGAGTTGTTCTTTTTTCTGCAGTTAGGAATGCCATTTGTTTTACTGTGTCCAATTCCGCACCCAAGAATGTTCTTGTCTGGGATGGTATCAGTCTTGACTTTTTAAATTGACTGTGTATCCCAGGGCTTGTAGTAAGCAAATGACTCTTTGTAAATCTGTTGTCAGCTTGCTTTTGTTGTCCGCTTGTAACAGGCAGTCGTCCAGGTATGGATAAATTTGGATTCCCTGTAGCCTGCAATGAGCGATTACTGATGCCAGGCATTTTGTGAATACTCTGGGCAGTAGATAAGCCAAAGGGCAATGCTGAGAATTGATAATGCTCTGATCCTGCAAGAAATCTGAGGTATCTTCTGCAATTTGGTCGTATGGGGACGTGCAGGTATGCCTCCTTGAGATCTAGAGTTACCAGCCAACACTCCTTGCCCAGCATGGGAAGAAGTTGCTGTAGGGTCAGCATTTTGAATTTTGGGACAATGATGTATGTGTTTAAGACGGACAGGTCGAGAATAGGTCTCCAACTTTTCTCTTTTCTTGGTACTAGGAAGAGTCTGGAGTAGAATCCTTTGCCCTGTTCTGTTATTGGTACTCTTTCCACAGCTCTCATCTTTGTTAATTGAGCTATCTGCTTTAGAGCTTCTGTTTTTTTGATTTGGAGGTAGGTTTGGCATTCCTCTTTTTACTGGTAAGGTGTGGAAGTGGAACCTGTAGCCTTGGTCTATGGTTTGCAAAATCCACTTGTCTTTTGTGATATAGTGCCAATTTTTCGAAAATAAGGCTAACTTTCCGCCTAAAGGGGCTGCTATTTGCTCCCTGGTAGGCGGTGTCAGAGCCAAGTCACTGTGATTGTCCTGTTGCAGTGGCAGTGGTTGTGTCTGTGCCTCGCTGGTTATTGCCTTGCCACTGGCGTCCTCTGTAGGCACCTCCTCTGGATTGATTTCTGCCTCTAGAGCATCTATTCCTGCCTCTTTGAGATTTTGAGGAGTCTGGAAAGGCCCAATTTTTGGCAGGCCAGTTCCTGCTAAACCTTGGGGACTGAACCTGTAAGAAATCCTTAACTGTTTGTACAGATTTTGCCTTCTCTTCCATTTTCTTCATTACTTGTTGAGCAGGGGTACCAAATAGACTGGCCTTATCCATAGGAGCATCTAACAGCTTTGCTTTAACATGATCCGGCAAGACCTGTTCTTTCAACCATGCATGCCTTCTTATCACTGTGCCAGTCATGGCTGATCTAAATGAAGCCTCCAGTGCATCATAGCCACATTTTAAAGAATGGTTACTAACCTGCTGAATGTTATTCACCATTTCTAAAACATATTTCTTATCTAAGGAGTCATCAGAGGACAGCTTCTTAGTTAACTGATCAAGCATAAACTCTTGGTATTGGATCATATGAAACTGACAGTTTAAAGCTCTAGCTGAGAGAGTAGCAGAGGTGTAAACTTTTTCCCCATCTCTCTAAGGACCTGGATTCCCTTTCAGAAGGGAGAGGGTTTTTTGCTGAGGTCGAAGCTATTGCCTTAGGCCCCTGGGATATAGTCTCAGGATCTGCAAGTGGGGCCTTGTATAGGTGGTGATGAGTGTCTGGCACCCTGTAAAATCCATCTGGTTTGGCAGGGGCTGGAGGTAAAGTATCAGGAGCAGTGCAAACATCATTAAATGCATCATCCACAACAGGCAGAACTGGAGGTATAGCTAAGGGCCTATGTTGTGGTAAGTGCAGAAAGGTCCTAAGCCTTTTTCTTGAGTCTGAGAAATCTTGTCCCTGCCATTGGAATTGTTCTCTCATGGCATGTAAGGTTTCCCCAAAGGAAAATTCCTCTGGTGGAGAGGCAGATGGAATGGATTCTTCAGCATCGGAATCTTCATAAGTAGAAAAAGGAGCATCTGGCTGATCTGTAATGTCTGAGTCATCCGAAGAATCATCAGAGGACACTGGCTCGGGGGGCTCTGCTCTAGGTCTCTTTTCTGGAGGCTGAGAGGCCCTGTCTGGGTGAGATTGGGATCCCCTAATTAAGGAGATTAAATCCTCTGCCAGAGTAAGCATTTGTGAACTAGAAGTGGGCCTGTGTGAGAGGGGCTTAACAGGCACTGATTTAACAGATTTAGCTGCTTTAGCCCTGGCAAAGGCCTTTACAGACATGGCTGCAGGAGGCCTAGCAGCACCACGTGCTGGGGTAGAGACATCCAAAGGGATGGTGTCTGATAATTCGCTAGGAACCACAGTAGTAGGCAAAACTTCAGAGGCCGATTCAACTAAGGTAGCAGGAGCCTCGGTAGTAATCATGGATTCGGCTGAAGATTGACCCGTTTTCTCGGTTTCGGCCGAAACCGAGACACTCGCGGCTTGCTTAACCATGGTTTCGGCCGAAACCATGGACCGCGAGAGTCTGTCTTTTTCTTTGCGTTTTTTAACAATTTGGGTAGTCGGAGGATCCGACGGCATAATGTACGCAAAATCTGAGCCGAAAAACTGTTCAGCAAACTCCGACCGATGCCTAAGCGTTCGTCGGTTGAAGGAAGCACAGGCTAAACAGGCTGCTACGTCGTGGTCTGGGCCTAAACAAGGTAGGCAGTAAGAGTGGAAATCTTTATGAGGTATTTGTTTCCCACAAGTTAAACAGTTATTTACTTTTTCTGACATCGGCTGAGGCAAGAAAGAGTCCCCAATGGGGTACTTAGCTTTTTAGAAGTCTTCGAAGTAGTATTCGGTAGTAGTAATCTCTGGATCTGACCGACCGGCACTTGCAAACAGCTTCTGGAAAGACTGAGGAAAATGGCGTCGGCTGATGCCTTTATACCCGAAGACCAGCAGAGATGACGTCGGGTGAAGTGTGACATCAGCCGAAGCCGGACCCAGACTTTGGAATCCGGCCGACCGAAGGGCTGCCTGACGACAGGACACCCCATTTGTTATGACTGCAGATGCATCCTTGAAGGACATCAGAGACTGATACCAGGACATATTGACTCAGGAAGACTGATGTCAATTACCAGGTTAGTGGCAGCTTTCATGGTAAGACAGAGAGACAACACTAAAAGACACGAGAATGGTGACACCATAATGCTTAATGCGGACGCAGAGTGGAGCGCTACAATCTAGGTACTGGTACTGAATGAAAAAAAATCAAAGTCATTGCAGACGGAGCTGAAAAAACAGGCAACTTCAGCATCATGAAAAGCCTGCTTCACAACTATGTTAAAAGACTCCTGGTCTGTGTTTTATCCATAGCTTCAGCCACTGACTAAACCTGTAGCACAGAAAGATGGACAACTTCAAGTCCACAGTATGCCTAGCCTGGTGGAAACAGGAATTACCTAAGCAACAAATCTAGATGGTACAGTGGAGTTGGCAATCAGAATGGTAGGGACCTAAACCCTGCTTTTGGCTGGGGTTGCCTTTCTTGTGCATTTTGGGATACATACCACAGTAGATAAAACCCAGGAAACAGAATATGAAGACAGGGTCTTGGGAATAACAGCATTTAAGTTTTTTTTAAAGCAGGAAGGGGTGCAGGTTTAAGCCTTATGCAAAGAACAGCAGCTACCCAAAGGATAATCAGAATACTTGGACTGCGCAGACACGGCCTGCCTCTTCAGAAAGGTCTGTTAACTTTTTGTGATACCTTCTGTGTGTTATCGGGTTAATCTCAGGGCTAAGCAAGAAATACTATTACTTTTTCCTAAATAAACAGACAAGTGTGCCTGTCAGTGGATGGTGATGGTCCATCTGTGCAAATGACCTGACACACAAAATCAAGAGAAATGCAGAAACAGACACTTCAGAGCAAGCCATGCATGACACAGGACAGCAGGAAAAACTCTGGCATCAAACAGAATACTACCTTTGCCAAGAAAGATGCAGAGGTACAAAGAAAAGATGACATCAACAACTGGCTTAGTAAATGGGATCATTCAAGGGGCTCCAATATGCATCAGCATGGGTTGAGCTGTTGCACAGACCTACTTGCTTTGTCAAGGACAGTTTGCACCTTTCATTCCAAGGCTTCCACATACTGGCTAAAGCCAGTACTATTCCCACAGTGCTTTTTTTAATCAGAGTCCAACTAATGGATCTTCCAGCATAAAAAACATAATAAACAAAGCTCAGGACAACAATGTGGTGCTAAGTGACAGAAGTCTGCATAACAAATTGCTGACCATGAAGCTCTCCTGCATTTGTTGCACAATCTTGTGTATATTACTACTGAAATCTGTTTTTTAGAGTGTAAAAAGCACCCCTTCTATACCAGGGTTTTGCACCAGACAAGCATTTAGACCTGATGGAAACTGTTGAGCATCCATATTTGTTGAAAATAACATTACCTCAAGACAGATTTCCAGAGACCAACAAACCAAACTTAATGAGATTCACTCAGCCTAAATAAAAAGTACAGTTGTGTACCTACCATAAATGTAGATGTTAGAGTGTATTCACTGTTGCAGTCATTACACTTGGGTTACCCTGCTGGCAGGCGACCCGCAGTTGGCCGGAGTTCCAAAGTCTTGGTCCGGCAACGGACACCATTTTCTTCAGTTTTTCTTGCCCCAGATGTCAGGTGCCCCCAGAAAGGAAGGCTGAAAAGATGTAAATATGCCAAACAGCCATGCATATATTACTATAAACATTTCTTGCAACTACAAGCAAATACACCACATAGGTTGTATAGAGTTGAGAAGTACAGAATAGTCCCAGCAAAGAGGGGGATGGTGGGTAAAGTACAGTTTTGTACCTACCATAAATGTAGATGTCTGAGAGGAATGCATCTGCAGTCTTTACAAATGGGTTGTCCTGTCGTCAGGCAGCCCTTCGGTCGGCCGGATTCCAAAGTCTGGGTCTGGCTTCGGCTGGTGTCGCACTTCACCCGACGTCATTGCGGCAGTTATTCGGGTATAAAGGCATCAGCCGACGCCATTTTCCTCAGTGTTTCTTGCCCCAGATGCCAGGTGCCCTCTTGGATGGCTAAATTTGGATAAATGCCAAAGTTTCCAAATAGTAGAGAGCAAACACACAAAATAAGCATGTATGTACATATATACAAACAAATACACCATAATAGATCCCCCCCAAGCTAGCTGAAGATTGGCAAATACCCTAGGAGTACCTCAGAGGGAAGGAGGGTGGGTAATCCTGACTGCAGTTGCATTCCTCTCGGACATCTACATCTATGGTAGGTACAAAACTGTACTATGTCCTTCAAGGATGCATCTGCAGTCTTTACAAATGGGTAGAATACCATAGCTAAACTAGGGGAGGAGGAAATGAGAAGAGATTATGGTGTAGTTAGGATCCCTTGCAAAACAGCAGTGGCAAAGCCAGCACGGGATCTAGAGTATAGAGGTAAGTTATAATGCTTGGCAAATGTATGCACGGAGGTCCAAGTAGCAGCCTCTATAATGTCCTTGGTAGCCACTCCTCGTAAGAAAGCTGTGGTAGTGGTAGTGGCTGTAGCCCTTGTGGAGTGAGGCCTGATGTTCTCTGGAGTTTTCTTTCCATGGTAGGAGTAACAAAATCTAATGCAATTTCCTATCCATTTGGAGATTGTCTGTTTAGAAATTGGCTTTCCTTCCTTTCCTGTTGCATATGCTACCAGAAGCTGGTCAGTTTTTCTATTGTTTTTTGTCCTGTCCAGGTAATAGCGTAATTGTCTGTGTACATCCAAGGTATGTAAGAGCCTTTCTCCCCTGTTCTGTGGGTTGGGGAAGAATGTAGCAAGGTGGATAGCCTGATTTAAAGAGACTCTGGATACCACCTTAGGCATAAATGTAGGATTTGTTCTCATGGACACTCTATCTTGATGGAAGATCAGGAAGGGTTGCACTGCCATTAATGCCTGTAGTTCAGAAACCCTTCTTGCTGAAGTTATTGCCAGCAGGAAAGCAGTCTTCCAGGATAAGTATTGCAATTCTGCTGTTGCTGCTGGTTCGAAAGGGGGAAGAGTCAGTTTTTCTAGCACAAAGTTCAAGTCCCATGCTGGCAATGGGGGTTTCCTGGGAGGTTTTACATTTTTAATTCCTCTCAGAAACTGTCTGAGCAGAGGATGCGGGAAGACAGGAGGATCCAAGCTGTATTCTGCGGAAATAGCTGATGCATGTATCTTGATGGAAGAATAGGACAGGCCCGAATGGAAGAGCTCCGCCAAGTACTCCAGGATGTTGGCTATGTTCACCAGTGTCACATCTTGTCCCTTTGCAGCACTCCAGATGAGATATCTTTTCCATTTTGCTGCATAATTCTTTCTTGTTGAAGGTCTACGAGCCTCCAGGATTATGTCTTTAACCCTTTGGGATAAATTTGGGTTAATTGCTGTTATGTAATGTTCCAGGCAGTTAGCTGCAGAGTTTTTAGGTTTGGATGCAGGATGTTGTAGTTGTTCTGTGTTAGCAGTAATGGAATCAGGGGCAGTGTCCATATTTGTTCCCGGGACATGCTCCTCAGCAGTGGATACCAATGTTGCCTTGGCCAGTCTGGGGCTATCAGAATGATCCTCGGACGTTCCTCTTTGATCTTCAGAAGCACCTTGTGCATCAAAGGAAGTGGTGGGAATGCGTATGCTGTCAGTCCTTTCCAACTGAAAGATAGGGAGTCCACCTTCCAAGCAAGTGGGTGGTAAGTCCTTGTGCAGAATTTCTTCAACTGGTGATTGAATGGGGATGCAAACAAGTCTATTTGTGGTAATCCCCATTTTCTTGTGATGGTTTTGAAGATGTCCGGATGCAGCATCCATTCGTGGGCATCTGTTGTAGTTCTGCTTAATATGTCTGCTAGAATGTTTTCCTTCCCTGGTACATAAATTGCCTGTAACTGAATGTTGTAGCTCAGAGCCACATCCCATAGGTCCAGTGCCAGCCGGCATAGAGGGTATGAGTGTGTGCCTCCCTGTTTGTTGATGTACCACATAACTGTGGTGTTGTCTGTCCATATCATCAACTGGCCTTCTTGGAGAACAAGGTTTGAATGCCTGGATTGCCAATTTTACTGCCATCATTTCTTTTAGATTTATGTGTAGATGCAGCTGGTCTTGAGTCCATAGGCCTTGAATGCACTTGTCCATCATGTGTGCCCCCCAACCGAGGTCTGAGGCATCTGTCGTGATGGTTTGTCTTGGTTGACTTTTGCAGAAGGGCAATCCTGTGTTTGATTGGCAGGCCTGAGCCCACCATAGAAACTCTTGCTTCAGGCATGGGATCATTGGAATTTTGGTTTCTAGGCTGTGCTTGTGCTGGGACCACAAATTCTTTAGGTACCACTGTAGCTTTCTCATATGCAGCCTGGCATGAGGGACCAGTATTATGCAGGATGCCATGAAGCCTAGAGCTTGTAGCACTTTTCTTGCAGTTAGATGGTTCTGCTTTGTTAATGCCAAGAAGTATAGAGGAAGTTGCTCTTTCTTTTCTGCAGTTAGAAATGCCATTTGTTTTGAAGTGTCCAGTTCTGCACCCAGAAAGGTTATTCTTTGGGATGGAATCAGCCTTGACTTTTTTGTATTGACTGTATATCCCAGGGCTTGCAGCAAGTAGATGACGCTTTGTAAGTCTTCTGTTAGTTTGTTTTTGTTGTCCGCTTGTATCAGGCAGTCATCCAGGTAGGGATAGATTTGAATCCCCTGAAGTCTGCAATGAGCGATTACTGATGCCAGGCATTTCGTGAACACTCTGGGCGCAGTAGATAAGCCAAAGGGCAATGCTGAGAATTGATAATGCTCTGATCCTGCAAGAAATCTGAGGTATCTTCTGCAAATTGGTCTTATGGGGACGTGCACGTATGCCTCCTTGAGATCTAGAGTTACCAGCCAAGACTCCTTGCCCAGCATGGGAAGAAGCTGCTGTAGGGTCAGCATTTTGAATTTTGGAACAATGAGGAATGTGTTTAAAGCGGACAGGTCTAGAATAGGCCTCCATTTGTTTTCTTTTCTTGGTACCAGGAAGAGTCTGGAGTAAAATCCCTTCCCTTGCTCCATAGATGGTACCTTTTCCACAGCTCTTATTCTTAATAATTGAGATATTTGTTTTAGAGCTTCTGTCCTTTGAGTAGGTGGTAGGTTTGGCATTCCTCTCTTTCCTGGTAGAGTATGGAAATGGAACCTGTAACCTTGGTCTATAGTTTGCAAAATCCATTTTTCTCTTGTAATGCAGTGCCAGTTTCTTGAAAATAAGGTTAGCTTTCCGCCTAAGGGTGCTTCTAGTTGTTCCCTGGTAGGCGGTGCCACCGCCAAGTCACTGTGATTGAGTTGTTGTAGTGGTGGTGGCTGTATCCGTGCCTCGTTGGTTGTTACCCTGCCACTGGCGACCCCTGTAGGCACCCCTGGATTGGTTTCTGCCTCTAGAGCCTATTCCTGCCTCTTTGTGCCTTAGAGGAGTCCGGAAAGGACCAATTCTTGGAGGGCCAGTTCCTGCTAAACCTTGGAGGTTGAACTTGTAAGAAGTCTTTCACTGTTTGCACAGATTTTGCTTTCTCTTCCATCTTTTTTAGTACCTGCTGTGCAGGGGAACCAAATAAATTGACCTTGTCCATAGGTGCATCCAAAAGCTTAGATTTGACATGGTCTGGTAATGCCTGTTCTTTCAACCATGCATGCCTCCTGATAACTGTGCCAGTCATGGCTGATCTAAAGGAAGCCTCCAGTGCATCACAGCCGCATTTTAAAGAATGGTTACTAACTTGCTGTATGTTATGTACCATTTCTTGAACATACTTTTTATCTAAAGATTCTTCAGAGGACAGCTTTTTAGTCAACTGGTCAAGCATAAACTCTTGATATTGAATCATATGAAATTGGCAGTTCAAAGCTCTAGCTGACAAAGTAGCAGAGGTGTAAACTTTTTTTTTTTTTTTTTACCCCATCTCTCTAAGGACCTGGATTCCCTTTCAGAGGGGAGGGTTTTTTTAGAAGTAGCAGCTGCTACAGCTTTAGGACCCTGGGAGATAGTCTCTGGGTCTGCAAAAGGAGCCTTATATAAGTGGTGATGAGTGTCTGGGACCCTGTAGTACCTATCGGGCTTAGCAGGAGCCGGAGGTAAAGAATCAGGAGCAGTGCAAGCATCATTAAATGCATCATCAACAACAGAAAGAACAGGAGGTATAGCTAAAGGCCTGTGTTGTGGCAAATGTAGAAAGGTCCTAAGCCTTTTTCTAGAGTCTGAGAAATCTTGGCCCTGCCACTGAAATTGTTCCCTCATAGCATGCAAGGTTTCCCCAAAGGAAAATTCCTCAGGAGGAGAGGCTGAAGGGATGGACTCCTCAGCATCAGAGTCTTCGTAAGGAGAATAAGAAGCCTCAGGAGGGTCTGTATGTTCTGAGTCATCAGAGGAATCATCTGTGGATACTGTCTCAGGGGGCTCTGCTCTAGGCCTCTTTTCTGGAGGAGGGACAGAGGCCCTGTCTGGATGAGGCTGGGCTCCACGAATTAAAGAGATGAGATCCTCAGCCAAAGAAAGCATATGGGAGCTGGTGCTGGGCCTGTGAGAGGGGGGGCTTGGCAGGCACAGGTTTTGATGCTTTAGCTGCTTTAGCCCTAGCAAAGGCCTTAATGGACATAGCTGGAGGAGGCCTAGCAGCTCCACGTGCAGGGGTAGAGATATCCAGGGGAATAGTGTCTGATAAATCCTGTGAAACCGCAACAGAAGGTTGGGTTTCAGAAGCCGTTTCTACCAGGTTAGAAGAGGCCTCGGTAGTAGGCAAGTTATCGGCTGAAGAAAAAAACGCTTGCTCGGTTTCGGCCGAAACCGAGACACTCGTGGTTTGCTTAACCGCGGCTTCGGCCGAAGCCGCGGACCGCGAGTGTCGGTCCTTTTCTTTGCGTAGTCGGAGGATCCGACGGCATTATGTAGGCAAAATCGGAGCCGAAAATCTGTTCAGCAAAGTCCGATCGACGTCTAAGCGTCCGCCAGTTAAAAGAAGCACAGGCTAGACAAGCTGCTACGTCGTGGTCTGGGCCTAAACAATGTATGCCATAGGAGTGGAAATCTTTATGAGGTATTTGTTTCCCACAAGATAAACAGTTATTAACTTTCTCTGACATCGGCTGAGGCAAGAAAGAGTCCCCAACGGGGTACTTAGCTTTATAGAAGTCTTCGAAGTAGTATTCGGTAGTAGTAATCTCTGGATCTGACCGACCGGCACTTGCGAACAGCTTCTGCTTCGGGTGCCACGCGGCAAGAAAGACTGAGGAAAATGGCGTCGGCTGATGCCTTTATACCCGAATAACTGCCGCAATGACGTCGGGTGAAGTGCGACACCAGCCGAAGCCAGACCCAGACTTTGGAATCCGGCCGACCGAAGGGCTGCCTGACGACAGGACAACCCATTTGTAAAGACTGCAGATGCATCCTTGAAGGACATCCTGGACTGCAACAGTGAATACACTCGAACATCTACATTTATGGTAGGTCCACAACTGTACTATGTTCATTGTGTTTCACTGTTGCAGTCATTACACATGGGTAGAATCCCAAAGCTGAGGTTGGGCGGCTGGGTCTAGATTGGATTTGGCGAGGCTAACAAGCCCTGCAGAACTGCGGTGGCAAAGCCTGCTCTGGATTTGGAGTAGAGAGGTAGGTGGTAGTGCTTGGTAAAAGTGTGCACTGAGGTCCAGGTTGCAGCTTCTAAAATGTCTTTGGTTGGTACCCCTCTGAGGAAAGCTGCTGAAGTGGCTGCTGCTCTGGTAGAATGAGGCCTAATGCCCTTAGGCACAGATTTGCCATGTTGTGCATAACAGAAGTGGATGCAGTGTCCTATCCATTTGGAGACTGTCTGCTTTGTAATAGGCTTTCCTTGTGATCCTGCAGCATATATGCTACAAACAGTTGCTCAGTTTTTCTGAAAGCTTTTGTTTTGTCCAAGTAAAATCATAGCTGCCTGTGTATATCTAAAGCGTGCAGACGTTTTTCCCCTTTATTCTGGGGATTTGGGTAGAAAGTGGGCAAATGAATGGTTTGGTTTAAGGCCACATTGGAGACCACTTTTGGCATGAATGTTGGGTTTGTGCTGGCTGGTTCAAATGGAGGCAGTATTAGTTTTTCTAAACAAAATTGAGGTCCCAAGTTGGTACTGGTGCTCTTCTCGGGGGTCTTGTATTCTTTGCCCCTCTGAGGCACTGTCATAGTAGAGGATGTGAAAAAATAGGAGGATCCGCACTGTAATGAGCTGAAATGGCAGAGGCATGGATCTTAATAGATGAAAAAGATAGGCCTTTGTCCAACATCTCAGTCAAGTATTGTAAAATCGGAGGTATACTAGGGACCAGTGGGTAGAGTCCTTGTGCCTGGTTCCAAGCACAGAATCTCTTCCATTTTTCTGCATAAGATTTCCTAGTGTTGGGCCTCCTGGCTTCCAAAATTACATCCATAACAGCTTTAGAGAGAGGTGTAGTCTGAGTGGTTACATTATTCGCCATGCTGACAGGTGTAAGGTTCTGAGTTGATTGTGCAGAATATGATAGTTTTGCTGCGTCAGAAGATGAGGAATTTGAGGAAGAGCCCAAGGCGGGCCTTGGGACAGAGTTTTTAGGATTGTATACCAATGTTGGCGTGACCAGTCTGGTGCAATCAGGATAATTTTTGGTCTCTCCTCTGACCTTTAGAAGTACCTTGGTGAAAAGAGGCATTGGAGGGAAGGCATAGACTGTCAGGTTTTTCCAGCTGAATGATAGAGCATCCACTTTCCATGCTTGAGAGTGATAAGTCATTGTGCAAAATGTCTGTATTTGGCAATTGTGAGGGGAGGCAAAAAGATCTATGTCTGGGTGTTCCCATTCCCTTATGTTGAACACTTGTGGATTTAGCTTCCACTCGTGAGGATCCATGAGAATTCTGCTTAGTTCGTCTGCTAGTGTATTTTTTATTCCTGGCAGGAATTGTGCTTGCAGATGTACCTGGTAGGTCAGTGCTGTGTTCCACAAAGTGATGGCTTGTCTGCATAGGGGGTAGGAATGCGTGCCCCTTGCTTGTTTATGTACCACATAAAACTGTGGTATTGTCAGTCTTTATTAATAGTTGTCCTAGATGCATTAGGTCCTTGAAGGCTGTCACGGCATTTTGTACAGCTAGCATCTCTTTTTGATTGATGTGAAGATGCATTTGTTCCCTGGGCCACGTGCCCTGAATACACATTTTCCTGCCATATGTGCTCCCCAGGCATAATCCGATGCATCCAATGTTATTGTCTGCCTGGCTGTAGGTAAGGTGAAAGGCTGTCCCTTGTTGTGGTGACGGGCCTGGGACCACCATTGAAACTCCTGTTGTAGGCAGGGGATCAAGGTTATGATAGTGACAATGTTGAGTCCAAACACTTTAGATACCATTGTAGTTTCCTCAAATGCAGCTTTGCATATGGAATTAGTAGAATGCAGGATGCCATGAAACCCAGGGCCTGCAGAATTTTTCTTGCAGGGAGCTGGGTCTTTGGTGCCATCATTTGAAAGTAATGAGTCAGTTGCCTTTGTTTGTCTGGCATGAGATAAGCCATCTGGGCAGTTGTATGAGAGGGCACTAGTTTTGATTTATTTTTGTTTACTGTGTACCCTAGGCAAATTAGTAACTTTTTTTACAAACGCCAGGTGCTTTGGAAGAACGTCCTTGCTCTCTGCTTGAATAAGGCAGTCATCCAAGTAGGGATATATTTGAAATCCTTTTTGTCTGCAATGGTGCCAGGCATTTGGTGAAGACCCTGGGCGCAGTAGATAAGCCAAAGGGCAGTGCAGAAAATTGGTAATGCATTGAGCCTGCTATAAATCTGAGGTATCTTCTGCACGATTGTCTGATTGGGACATGCAGGTATGCCTCCTTGAGATCCAAAGTAACTAGCCAAGCCTCCTTGCCCAACATGGGCAGAAGTTGTTGTAGTGTTAACATTTTGAATTTTGGAACATCCAGGAAAGTATTTAAGATGTACAGGTCTAGTATTGGTCTCCAGGCTTCGTCTTTTCTGGGTACTAAGAAAAGTCTTGAGTAAAATCCTTGTCCCTGTTCTTGTGGAATATTTTGAATTGCTCCCATATCCATAAGAGCAGCAATCTGTTTTTGTGCCTCTGCCCATTGGTTTTGTGGCAGGTTTGGCATACCTTTTAGTTTTGGAAGCGTGTGGAAGTGGAACCTGTACCCCTGAGAAACTATATTCAGCACCCATTAGTCTTGGGGGATCATGTGCCAACTGTTTGTGAAAAGTGCTAGCTTTCTCCCTAGGGGTGCTGTCAACTGGTAAGAGCTTGGCATTTGCAGAGGGAAGTCATTGTGTCTGTTTCCTATAAGGTTGTGATTTGTCTTCTCCTCCTTTGGGGGCAGAAGCACCCCATTGCTTAGGTCTGTAGCAGCCTTGGGGCTGAGATCTGCCTCTTGGGCGTCTGTATCTGCCTCTTTGTGGCCTGTCTGACACTGGAAAGGACCAATTTTTTGAAGGCCAGTTTATGCTAAATCTAGGTGGTTGAACCTGTAAGTAATATTTCACCGTTTGCATTGACTTTGCTTTATCCTCCATTTTCTTTAACACCTCTTCTGCCTTAACACCGAAGTATCATGCTGTAGTGGAGCATCCAATAATTTTACCTTAACACGGTCAGGTAAACTTTGTTCTTTCAATCAAGCATGCCTTCGAATAACTGAGCCTGTAAATGCAGCTCTACAAGAAGCCTCTAATGAATCAAAACCACATTGCAGAGTATGCTTTCCCACTTGTTCAACTGCATGCAATAATTCCTGCATTTCTTTACTGTCAGGACTTTCTGTATTTCTAACCATTTTCTGCTTTAACAATGACATGAGATACTGTTGATATTTAAGCATGTGAAACTGACAGTTTAAAGCTCTTACAGCTAAAGTAGCAGAAGTGTAAACTTTTTTCCCCCATCTGTCCAGAGCTCTGTAATTCCTATCTGAGGGGACAGGATTTTTGGCAGTGGAAGCTTTAACCCCTTTAGGACCCTGAGAAATTGTTTCCGAGTCTGTTGCAGGGTTTTTGTAAAGAAATGTATGAGAGTCAGGGACCCTGTAGTACCTGTCCGGCTTTACTGGTGCAGGGGAGTAAAGAATCTGGAGACAGACTGGATTCAGAGAAAATATCATCTACAATATCAAGTACAGGGGAAATAGCCAGGGGCCTGTGCTGAAGTAATAAAAGGAAATCTCTGAGCCTTTTCTTGGATTCAGAGTAATCCTGGCTCTCCCAGTGGAAATGCTCCCTCATGGTGTGTAGGGTTTCCCCTAAAGAATAATCCTCAGGTGGTGAGGCTGAAGGAATGGACTCTTCAGCATCAGAGTCCTCATAAGGAGGGAGAGAATAGCCCTGATCAGAAGAAGAATCAGAGAAAATGGAAACCTGATCAGAGGAATCATAATCAATGTCTTGCCTAAGCCTTTTGTCAGGAGGGGGATGGGAGCCCCTGATTAAAGTAATAAGGTATTCGGCCATTTTAAGCATCCGTTTCTTTGGCATGGATGACTGTTCTGGAGAATGCTGCACTTGTTTCCTTGTCTTTGACTTTGCTGCTGTAGTAGCCTTAATTGTAAGTTGTGAAGGTCTGAAGATGCCCTCAGAAGCCGGTGCCTGCTCAGCGGCTCCGGACCCATCTGAGGGCATAGTTTCCGTAGGCCCAATACCTTGAGTTTCCACAGGCCTCGGGGTCTCCACGTGGCTGTCGGTTACGGCCTGTGGCTCTGAGGTAGCGGGTGTCAGGGGCTGCGAAAGCACCTCACTGAGAACCGGCGACTGGCCTAGAAGAGGCTTCGTCGGTTTTGGACCTCGGATGCCAGTCTCTTTGTCTTTGCGTTTTTTATACATTCCGGTCGTCGGTTGATCCGACAGCATTATATAGTTAAATCTTCGTCCAAAATAATGTAAAGCAAATTCAGACGCTTAATAGTGCGTTTATTGAATCTAGCACAAAACAGACAACTAGTAATGTCGTGATCAGGACCTAGGCAAGGAATGCAGTAAGAGTGAAAGTCCTTATGAAGTATTTGCTTCCCACAAGAAATACAATTAACTTTTACTGACATCGGTCTGGAGCAAAAAAAGTTTCCCCAACGGGGTACTTAGCTTTATTGAAGACTTCGGTTCTGAAATTCAACTGTGAAAATCTCAGGAGTCGGCCGACCGGCACTTGCGAACTGCTTTTGCTTCAGGCACCGCGCGGCAAGAAAGACTGAAGAAAATGGCGACTGTTGCAATTTTTATACCCCTGGAGCACTGACGTCAGGGAAGAGGCAACAGCAACTGACGCCGGACCAAGACTTTGGAACTCAGGCCGACTGCGGGTCGCGTGCCAGCAGGATAACCCAAGTGTAATGACTGCAACAGTGAAACAGGAACATCAAACAGTCAGATCTTAGCATTTTACAGAATCCCCTTGATAACCTCTGAAAAACCATGACCATTTCTTAAATGCACTGGCTGATCATCATATACAAAAAAAAAAATCATCATCCTGGGAGACTAACCACCCTAGAAATAAAATGTGAGACCTTTATCTTAAATGTAGGCTATGCCCAAATATTCAACTTCATTAACAAAAATTCTGTGCATCAAATAGTAAGAAAGCCCATTAGAGGTCAAAATGCTTCTGACTTGGTCCTTACAAAGGTGGCAGCATTACATCCTATCCCACAAGCATACCCTTCCCCTATCAAGTCTAACCACAAAATGCTACCTTTCTCTTTCATAATTCTTCAACCAGTTGAAGCAAACATCACAATATTCAAGGGCTTACTACTACTTACCATTTACTTAATTTACTTACTTACCCTATACTACTAATGGGCAGATGTAAATCCTAAATGCTTTATCCCAGAGGCATGGTTCCCTTCAAATTATGCATGGTGCCAGTTATTCTCATTGGGGATAATATATAATTATTGACCATGGGATGGGTAAGGTCAATCTATAATCAATTATTTATTTCAAGCACAAAAAAGAAACTGGCTAAGCTTAAAATGGCCCACAAGGGCAGCCAGTCTAGTACTTACCTATGAAGCTATGAACCTATGGCTTCAAATATACAAATTTCCTGAAGTTCAAGATGAAGTCTAAGTTCAAATGTAACAGTACACCCCAAAATGTAGACATGGCTAGTAGTTATGCATATAAATTCTACACTCACCCAGAGAACTGTATTAACATGCCAATACCACAACTAAACAAAAAAAAAAGGAAAGGAAACAGTAAACCAACCTGGTGGGCAACATGCATAAATAAAACAATACAATAACAGAAATACATACCAAAACTAAAGATGCATGCATCAATATTATCTAAGGTACTGAAAAACACCATCAGGAAAACTAAGTTTTCCCATGAATTAGCATCAGAAGTGAAGGATAATTACAAATCCTTCTTTCCCTACATCAGAAGTTACAAAATAAACACCCCACACTGCTCTGAACTCATTCAAAATCATGCTACCTACTCTGATCTAGTGGACACTGCAAACATAAAGACAAACAAATTCAGTGCTAACTTCACCCAAAGACATCAATACCAAACCCACATACACCCATGGACTTAAAAACTCCCATCACCACAAAAGAACACTTGTGAAAAGTACTCTCCAAAACAAAAAGAAAAAAATCATCCTCTATGGGACCTGATAACATACAAGGCTACCTGATGAACAGCACTAAACTTACATTGGTGAACCTACTCCTAAATCTAACCAACCTGAGCTTACCCACTAGCTTTTGTCCCAGCTGTTTGGCACACGCCAAGTCTGACGCTTCTTCACAAGGGCAGCCCCACCACAGACCCCAGTAATTATAGACCCATCAGCCTAACAAACCTCATCTACAATGCCATGGAATGGGTCATAACAGAACTAATAAACTACAATACAACAAATGTTATAAAACTTTATCCCTAGCATTTTGGCTTTGTTAAAGGGTAGATCCAGTCTAATGAATCTGGTAATTTTTTTTGAGAGAGAAATACAAGCTATAGACAGTGGTTACACTGTCAATACAACATACTATGACCTTGCCAAAGCACTTAATACTATACCACAAGCCAAAATTATCAGCAAGCTAAATGGATTCATAGGTAGATTACTAGGCTATCTGCCAAAGGGCATTTATAACCCTAGCCAGAGTGTATCAGCTTTCGCCACCCCATTGATTAATTAACTGAGCCTCTGTCAAGAAGAGCCAATGAAGTGATCCCAGGGGTGTATTTTCCATTACCCATCCACTCGTCAAGGTTTCTCTTGAAGAGTGTTAGTGAGGGGCTCTGCCTAATGTAGTTAGGAATTTTGTTCCAAAGCATGGGGAGTCTCTGTGACAGGAATCTATCCCTCCAGCATGTTCTATTTGTTGTTGTTGAATTTCTTTAGGTGGAGCATGTCTATCAATTCTGAGTTGGACATGGCTTTGTAAGTCAGCCAGACATCACCTCTGAGTAAATGATATGCCACTGAGTACAGCCGGAGTTTTTCCAGTTGGGCTGCATAGGACATATGCTTGAGGCCAGTAATCCTCTTGGTGAGGTACTTTTGTGGTCTTTCCAGCTGTTGGAAGTGTCTTGTGAGGTACATCCCAAATGGGGCATTGTACTCTATGATGGGTCTGATGAGTGACGAGTAGAGGGTCACTATAACCTCTTTATTTCTAGATGCGAACCCTTTAGTAATTAGATGGACTACATAGAAGGATTTCCTAACTACTTTGGCAATATGATTGTCAAAGGAGAGATTACTATCTACATGGGTCCCCAGATCTCTTATTACCTCCTCTGTATTAAGGGGGCTGCCATCTATGTGGTAATTCATGGGTGTTTTGTTTTTCCCAAATGGGATGATTATGCATTTTTTGGCATTTAGCTTGAGACCATGACTTTGACACCAGGTGTCCATCTCAGTAAGGCCCTTTTGGAGAATGCCCGTGCCAGTTGGAGAGTCAATTATGGCTCCCAGTTTGCAGTCATCGGTGAACTTGGTTAGCCATAGTCCTACTGTGTTTGCCTGTACTACTGAGAAGTATATGCCGAACAGTAGAGGTCCCAAGACGAGCCTTATGGGACACCACTGGTGACTGGTTTAGAGTCGGACCTGGAGCCCGCTATTCTTACCATGCGAGTTCTGTCTGTAAGCCAGTTGGCAACCCATCTCGTGACGTAGGGGTTTTATGTTCAGGCTGGTGAGTTTTTCTATAATTCCCAAGTAGGGAATGGTGTCAAAAGCCTTGGCAAGGTCAAGGTAGGCTGTGTGAACCACCTTCCCCTCATCTATGGCCTTGGTGACTGTCTCGAAGAAGTCAACCAGATTTAGTAGGCATGATCTGCCCTTAAAGCCGAACTGGGTCGGGTCCAGTGTTTGGAGGTTCCCAATGTCTTTGTTAATGAGTTCCATGATGATGCGCTCCATAGCCTTGAAGACCAGGCTAGTCAGGCTTATGGGGTGATAGTTACCAGGGTCAGTTGTGGCCCCCTCCATTGTGGAGCGGAATAACCATTGCTGTGCACCATTCTATGGGCACGTAGCCTGTGGAAAAGCTGAGGTTGAACAGTGTGTTTAGGTGAGGGGTTAGTTTGTTCTGTAGTTCGTGCAAGATGCAGCCTGGGACACGCATCTGGCCCCATTGATGCTGTGCTTTTGGCTTTTGAAAGGGCCGTTTTCACCCGTGCATCTGTGATTTCCGGGACACTATACTTTTCTGGTATTGTTGTGGGCCCTTTTGGGGGAGAGAGGGGGGTGAAGTTTGCACTGAATCTATCTGCCAGGATGTTGGCAACATCAGTAGGTTCAGTATATTTTGTGCTATTTTGCACTAGCTCAGAGCATATCTGTGAGTTGCCACTTAGATTCTTGACATAGCTAATGAAGGCTTTGTGGTTATCTTTCGATTCTTTGGCTATTTTTCTTTCGAAGTTAGCCTTGGATGATTTTATGAGGGACCTTAGTTTCTTACGGATACTGATCAGGGATGTCTTTCCTTCTTGGGATTTGCTTTTTTCTGAACTAGTTTTCTTCTTCTATTGTATAGCCTGTTTATGGCAGGGGTCCAGCAGACTGGTTTCCTTCTCTTAAGGGAGTGAGTCTTGGTTTTGCTAGGGATGGCACGATCCATGCATCCTAGCAGGTGCTCAATGAGTGCATTTGTAAAGGTTCCTGCATCTTGGACACTGTTATCCTTTAGCATGGGGGCTGTGAAACTTACCACCTCTGTCTTAAGTAAGGTGAAGTTTGTTATAGAAAAGTTTTTCACTGTGGTTTCCTTGGTTGGGGGTGGTGGTATGGTGTGGACATCCAGAGTGATTAGTTTATGGTCTGATCTAACCAGTGACGGGTTGGCCTCCGGTGCGGAACACCCATCGCCCATGTTGGTGATGACCAGGGTCCAATATGTTTTCACCTCTGGTATGGGGGTTTACCAACTGATCCAGGGCATTTGAGTTGATAAATTCCAGGAAGCACTGGACCTGGGAGTTTGTACTTGAGTAGTTTTCCCAGTTAACGGTAGGGTAACTGAAATCACCCAATATCAGGGTGTTTGGCAGTACCTTCGCCTTTCTGGAGACACTGGAAAACATGGAGTGGTGGTCCTGGGTCATGGAGGGTGATCTGTAGCAGGCCACAATTTGCACTGCAGATCTGCCCGGTGTTAGATGAACATGGATGATCTCAGAGGTATCCTGCTGTGCCACTAACCTGGAGATGTAGGTATCCTTGATGAATATGGATACATCCCCTCCTTTTGTGTTTCGGTCCATGTTCTGTGGCCGAAATGTGTGGTATGAGTTGTAGCCCGGTAGTGCTGGGGTGCTCTGTGGAGCCTTGAACCAGGTTTCAGTTACTGCACAGATGTCGACATTCTCCATACTGAGGAGTGCTTCGAGCGCGTGCATTTTGAGATTTAAACTCCTGGTGTTGAGCAGTATAACCCTCATTTTTTTTTTGTTTGTGCTGTTTATGGAGGTGGGTTTGACTTTTGAGCCTTGCCTAAAAAAAGGCACTATGGGGGCAGCAAGAGCCTTGCCAGTATTTAAAAGCCTAGGGGTGACAGGTGCAAGCCTGTCTATCAATCATTTTCAACTAGGAAAGTGAAATGATCCAAGTTCCAGTAAAGAAAAGATCCAAACAATCTCTAACAAATGTGCTCCAAATCAACCGCTATGTTCTTAGATGCACAGCAAACTTGATGAGGGAGAGAACCCAAACTATGAGGGTGGCAGACATGTCCTCAAAATATGAAAGCAACCAGTGGGGGTACTAAAAGAACCTGTGCTGAGACCTTTCCTATTCGGCATGCACTTCTCTGATCTTCAAATTTAAAATCAGAAATTTAGGTTAACTAAGTATTCCGCCAATTGTAAATTGGGTACTTACACTTTAATGCACTTATAATATGCAGAAACTACAAAATTAATTTATATATGTTAATAGCTGGTGCACAGAAGACAGGCTAAATAATGCTAAAAAATGGCAAAACAAACCCTCCACCAAGCTTAAAGTACAGAAAAACACCACACTAAGAAAAACAAAATATGTTGTGAAAGACCTTGGGACAGGGGTAGATAACTCCTTCGCCTTTGACCCTTATGTTGCAATAGCGGTCAGGAAAATCCATCTCTTTGGCACAGCTGATCACAAAGGGCTCTTTCTCTAGAGCTAAAGTTCTGACCCCTCTATATTCAGCACTGATCAGGCCCATCATAGCATACAATGTCCCCTTTGGGTGCAGCTTACTAAACATACCAAGCAGTTAAAGAAACCACACAGATTTGTGACAAAAACGATCATGAGACTAAAGGACCTCTTCTTTCAAGAGAAGCTGGAGACCTTGTCCCTGTATCCTACTGACTCCTTAGGGGTGGATCTGAGCGATTTGGCATCAACCCTCCCCCCATTTTGAACACAGGATCAGGATGTCACATCAACAGTAACCATCACCTAGAGGTAATGTTCATATCATGGAGTGGCTGTCCCTGCAGCAAAACATTACAAATTTCTTCAAAAAAAGAAAAAACTCAAAAATTCCTCAGGCTTTCTTTGAACCAAAACAATTACAAAAAATAAAAAATTTAACAGATGACATTTTAAAATGTCATGATTCAGAAAAGAAAAACCCACTCCGCCCCAGGGTTAAGTTTTCATCATGTTTTCTACTGGTGCTTTTAAATAGCGCTGTGAATATATATTACTAGTCCTGTGCAGTCTAAACATATATACAGTACAACTGTGAACTTCCAACTACAGTGATCTTTGAAAGTGGATATATGTTTGACCAAAATTTGAACCAGTAAAATAGAATGTACATACAATTTTATTTATTTTTATTTCATTTTACATTTGTTTACTGGGAAAGTCCGACTGGAACAACGTCCATTTACAGTGGAGGCCCAGGGAGAAAAGCTCCACATCAAACAATATGTACAGTGGTAAATTGGAAATCAAAAAAGATATCATACAATGGTTTGCTCCAAGCAAGCTTAATTTACACATAGTAGAGAATGGATGGCAGTATGTGGGATAAAAGACTCACATCAACTGATTCAATCAAAAGACACATCACACAAGATGTAATAATTTACACATAGTAGGCCCTGTATGGGAGTATTTGAGTACTGTATAACAGAGACACATACTGTATAATAGAGAATACAAGCCCTTAAACACAACAGTCAAATACTGCACCAATGGTCACACTGGTGGAAATACACTGTATTACAAAGTCTGCAATGGTGTTGACAGTAAAAACTTTTTTTAAAACATCAACATGAAGCGATCCTCTGAAATTTTGCCACTTGGTAAAAATACACACAGGAGCACACATACATGATAAACATAAGAACAGTGACGCACACTTTTTTTCCCCCTTGAATAATTTCCTTATTCTGTTCAATAAGCCATTCACATTGTGAGACTACTTAGCTATTACTATTTAAATCAATAATTTTCAACTAGGAAAGTGAAATGATCCAAGTTCCAGTAAAGAAAAGATCCAAACAATCTCTAACAAAGAACCTAATCAATCTGACAAGAGAAAGATTAGTTGTGCAAGAACTTACCATAATGATAGATGTCCTTCTCTGTTGCAGTATTCCTGACTTGAAGGAATTGCCTGCCAAGGCAACGATCCGATGTCAGCCAGTATACCAAAGTCTTTTACCTCCTAAGGTGTGTTGTACGACTGATGTGGCTGGCAGTAGAAGTCGGCCATAAAAGAGACGTACCCATGCACCACCCTCAGAACTGAAGCCCCAGACAGAGAGACAGTCTAAGGGAATGAGGATCAGTGCACCCAAGAAAGGCAAGCAGTGGGGGAAAGGAGGGAGCTTTGGAATACTGCAACAGAGAAGACAAGGACATCTACCATTATGGTAAGTTCTTATACAACTAATCTATGCCCTTCTACTCTTCTGTTGCAGTACTCCTGACTTAAAGGACAATACAAAAGCTCAAAAGGAAAGAGTGGAGGAAGTGGCAGTGGAATTTTCAATGAAGCCATGGGAAATGGCCCTAACAAACCCTGCTCTGGATCTAGAGATGGAATCCAGCTTATAATGTTTGGTGAAGGTGTGGACAGATGTCCAAGTAGCTGCTTCAAGGATAGAGTTGGTATCCAAACCCCGAGGAACACCCCTGAAGAAGACACTGCCCTGGTAGAGTGAGCATTGACAAGCCAAGAAGAACCTTACCATGGTGGGCATAGCAAAAAGCAATAGATTTTGGATATCCAGTTAGGAAGGACACAAATAACTGGTCTGTTTTGCTAAAGGATTTAGTGTTAATTAAGTAGAACCTGAGCTGTCTGTGTACATCCAGAGCATGCCAAATCCCTCTCATTACTGCTCTGGGGAGAGGAAAAGAAAGTTGGTAGGCGAGTTTCCTGATTTAGAGAAAATTCATTAACAACTTTTGGCATGATGAGGGACTGATCCACAGGGACAAAATGTCGTTGTGGAACGACAAAAAGGGGGGGGAGAAGCCATAAGGGCTTGTAACTCTGAGACCTGTCTGGCAGAGGTAATGGCCATCAGGAAGACTGTTTTCCAAGTGCAGTGTTTGAGTGAACTAGAGGAAGCAGGTTCCAACGGTGCAAGTCAATTTTACTAGCACAAAGTTGAGGTCCCAAGGTGGAGCCACTGGATTCATAGGGGTTCTGATATGATGGACACGTATGAGGAATTGTTTAGCTTCGATCTGCAGCAGGTGCCTTAAAAAGGAATTGGCAGCCCTTAGGTACTTTGTAGTACGTCAGGCTTTTTAGGTGCTGGGGGACTGAGTCTGGGTGGGTGGAAGTAGCTGTAAAGGCATCCAGAAATGCAGGTATTACAGGACAGATGGCTGAAGGACTGGGGGTCTGAACCTGGAGGACACCACATTAGCACTTCTGGACCTCTGACATCTCTGTGGAGTCCCACTTGAAGTGGTCACGCATTTTGGAGATAGTCTGCCAAAAGAAATATCATCCATGGGGGAGTCTGTCCCACTGTAGTCCTCTTCAGGGGAGGACTAATCCAAAGATGAGGGAATTTGGGAAGAATAATCCAAGTCCTCATCCTCCTCCTCAGAAGAGGAGTCTTCATCTGAGGTAGGGTGGGGCCTTGGTCTTTTCCTAGGGGAAGAAGGCCTGGCCAAAAGAGAAGAAGCGCTACTGATGGAGGCCTAAGGAACATGAAGGCCCTAAAGAGGCCTTGAAAAAAGTTCAACTATTCCTTCTATGGGTCAGGGGAAGAAAAGACATGCTTGTTTTGTTGTTTCTTCTTTACAGGCATATCTATGTGGTGCAAAAGAGGAGGGCCAGACGTAGGCCGGAACTCTATAATATCGGATTCAACATCCTCCCTAACAATCTGGGTAATCCCCCTAGGGCCCTCAGACACAATAAGCCTCCATTCCCCCTGGACACCGGAGGTCGATGTCCGAGAAGCCTCTGTGGATGTGCAAATGTCTGGGGCCAAGATGGCCTGTGAAGTGGGCTCGATCTGTGGGTCCAGATCTCGGTTGGCACGTGTCTCTGAGCTCTCATCCGCTTCGGGAGAGACGTCCAACTGGAGAGGCGCAGCTTTGGATTCGGGCCCAAGTTTGTTTGGCTTTCGGTTTTGTAAGCTCAGTCATCAGGTCTGAAGGGGAGTCCATCGCACTCTTTGCTAGAAGCTAGAGACATTGGTTTCCTAGGTAGATTGCAAGGGAGGATAACTGATTCCGGAGGGTTTTTGGGACAAACGATTGGGCAAATAGTACAGGATGTGTGATCATGCTGAGGGCCTAGGCAAAAAAGGTACCGAGTATAACTGTCTTTATGTGGAATCTGTCATCCGCGGTCACACTTCCCTTTTCTGGATGACATGAACCTCAGTGAAAGAGAAAGGTAGCAAAAAACAAAATGTTTCCTGAACGAGGCACTTATCTTTTTCAAAGAAAAGCAATTCTGACAGCAGAGCGACATCCGGCACTGGCGACCCAACTGGCAGAAAAGAAGTTCTGAGGGTGGTGTGCACGTACATCTCTTATGGCTGACATCTGCTGATGGCCAGCGTTAGAAGCAACCGCACACCTCAGGTAGTGAAAGACTTTGTTATAATGGCTGCCGTTGTTTCGTCACCTTGGCAGGCAACTCCTTTTAGTCAGGAATACTGCAACAGAAAAATAGGACATTATGAAACATCCACAGCTGTGATAATTCATCCACTCATTCTCCCATAACACACAATGCAGTTCAAGATCAGAGGGAGATCACTGCCTATGGAGACACTCAATGTGCACGAAGACCAAATGGGGCACCCATCCATCGCTAAACATGCACACATGTGTACAATGATATTTATCTATGTACATAAATGCAGGTAAAGAAATAAATGCTGAAAGGACTCCAGTCACAACTAAACAGCTTCAAAAATTTATTAAAATATAAAAAGCCAGTAAAATAACGTGAGCGCTTTCGTCTCACCATAGAAACTTCATCAGATAATTAATGTCTTCCACATCACTTCCTTAAATACCCTTCTTAATTAACCCCTTGGGAGTACGTCATATAAAATAGTCTTTCACATTGTAAATATAGTGTTAATAAAAAAAACTATTTACCAAGCTTGAGTGTCATAACTTTTTCCACAAATTTAAAAAGTTAAAATAATAAATTAATTTTTCATTTATGCATATAGTACAAAGAATTACAGAACCAAAACATATTTAAGTCTCCATTCATCCTATAGTAGCTGCCCGTTCCCTTAAAATGGGTTTAACAGATGCATATTCTTTCAGACCGGGGGAAGGTGACTTTTAACCTAAGTTGCCATATCAACTCCTTTTTTATTAATGTTAATTTCCAGTCACCTCCTCTTTGGTTCTTTTTCATTACATCCAAGATACCAAACTTGAAGCCCCAAATTTGAAACACTCATGAGTGTTTATATAAGCCACTAGTTTCTTTTCTTGTTCTTAAGTGGTAAAGGTGCGCATAAATTCTATTTTTGAGTGCCCTCTCAGTTTTTCCTAGGTAAAAACTTGGGCAGCCCCCACATTTTCCTAAATATACCAGTTTGGAGGTTGTAAAATTACCTTTTTTTGAAACAGATTTTACTCTGCAGTCCATTTTCTAAGGTTATATTCTGTGTACCAATGATGTAGGAACAAAAGTTGCATGCTCCACAAGGTGTTGTCCCCTTCTCACTTCCCCATTTTTTTGAGTCGATCACCCTCAAGGAGTTCCTTAACATTCTTTCCTATCCTGTAGGTGAACCTCGGCTTGTCGCCCACTATTTCACTTAGATCTTTACTGATTTTAAAAATGCTCCAATTAGCTTGCAGTATATCACCCAAAGGTTTGGTAAAATGGTTAAACTCCATAATAAATGCTTTACCAAACTCTTTTTCTGAAACTTGAGTGTTTTCTGCATCAAGCCTCACCCCAAAAATGGGGGTGTATTTAGTACCCCATCCTTTGAGAACGTCCTCCAAAAGTTTGGTAAGCAGTTCACTAGGGTGAAAAAAAATGGGGGTGTATTTAGTACCCCATCCTTTGAGAACGTCCTCCAAAAGTTTGGTAAGCAGTTCACTAGGGTAGCCTCTGTTAGGGAACATTTCTTTAAGCTTATTTTATTCTGTCCCCAGTTCATTCTGGTGAGATGTCATCCTAGCTATCCTAATAGCTTGACCCTTCACTAGGTTTCTTTTTTGAAATTGGGGGTGACAACTACCATAGTATAAACCGCTGTTACACCAAGTACCCTTCCTATGGATGTTAGATTTAAATCCTCCAATGATGTGTGACACGGTTACATCCAGGTAGTTAATTCTGTCCTTGTTCCACTTGTGTAACTTTAAAATATGCGGTGCAACCATTTAGGTACTCTAGGAATCTAGGTATTCCCTCTGGGTCACCATCCCACAAAATAAAGAGGTCACCAAATACCTCACATATAAGTACAGGAATTTTGAAAAGGTACTATTAAGGACATATTGCCTTTCCCATCCCAACATAATGAGATTTGCATAAGCGGGGGCGCATGCTGCCCCCATCGCTACTCTAGTGACTTGCTGAAAATATTCACCCTGGAAGTGTATGTAGTTGTTCTCCAGAATATGTTCCATTAATTCAACTAGTAAGTCAACCAGTTCGTCTGAAAGTATGGGTTGAAAAGTAAGGGATTCATGGAAAAATTCTAGTCCCTAATTCTTGGGGATGACCGAGAACAAATCTTTTATGTCTATGGTTAAAAAAAAATCAGACCTTCCTTCCAAATGGAAGATTTTAGTCTACTCAAAAAATCCCACAGGTCTCGTATCAGGTGTGGGGTATTAAAAACTATTTTCTTCACATCATGGTCTATGTATAACACTAGTGGGTGGGTTTTAGAACCACTTGCTGAAACTATACGCCTAAATGGTGGACTTTCAACTGATTTGTGAATTTTTGGTATTCTGAAGAAGTTGGGTATATAGGGTTAACCTGTACCAAAAAAAATTAAGTAACCATACTAATCTACTTACCATCTATTAAGTACTGTTCTAAGTATGAGCCCGTTCTCCGGTAAGCAATAGATATCTCATTCCTTGACACGGGGGTATAAGTCTCATTACTAGTCAAAAGGTTGGTTGCGGCATTGTTGTAAGCCTCAGTCTCATAAAACACCACCCCTACACCCCTTGTCAGGCTTCATAACTCTGACCCTACTGTCCATTCATAAAACTTGAAGTGTTTTATTTCCTCTTTAGTAATATTAGAAGAGGGGCTAGGGTCCTTTGAAACCTGTTTGTAAATGTCCTCAGTTACACATTTTTCAAATACCTGCAAAATTGGGCAAAGGGGTAGGTTAAAAGTGCTGTTTCTTTTAAGCTCACTAACCCAGTTTCTTAAAATTATTCCTAACTTCATTTTCCTTAAAGAATATGCTCAAATTAACTTTCCTTAAAAAAATAGTTTAAGGTCAAGAAGAGTTTGTGCTACATCAGCCTTAAAACTGGGCACAAATTTTAGCCCTTTCAAAAACAAAGAAAAATGTTCTTTCACTAACTCTGTCAGCGCAATTATAAATCTTAAAATCCCTAAATCGCCCAGCTATACCGTTCCTGTCATATTTTATGCATTCCTCTTCCTCCTCGCCCTTGCTTGGAGTTCCATATACCCCTGGACTTGGTACCCCTCTGTCCTAAGTCCAAGCTGGTTCTCATCTTCTTTGCTAAACTCTCAGAATACCTCAGTGAAAAAAATCCGTATTGGGGCAGAAAATGAGTCAAGTTCATCTAGCCTTCCCCCTCTTATTTTGTAAGTAGTTGGATTCATATCTAGGGGGTGAAAGGGACATGTGGAAACCCACATCCATTCCTCTCCCCCTCCCTTCTAGTTAAGATATGATAATACAACTGTTGATATTCAGGGAACAATACATCTTTCAATATATCACTGTTAAGTATATCCACCTCTTCTTTCAGCTGGTTAATATTTTCATTAAATTTGAGAATCATTTTCATTAACTCAAATACACATTTGTCAAAGAAACCCCCAAACTCTCTAATAATGTCAATATTGACCACAATCCCAAAAGGATACTTAAAAAATGTAATCCCTTTGCAAATTGATCAAAGTTTTATCAAGGAATGTTTGAAAATGATAATTGTTTCACAGGGGTTAAGATTTTTTAAGTATCCTTTTTGGATGCTGTACAATACCAACATTATTAGAGAGTTTGGGGGTTTCTTTGACAAATGTGGATTTGAGTTGATGAAAATTATTCTTAAATTTAATGAAATTAGGATTAACCAGCTGAAAGAAGAGGTGGACATACTTAACAGTGATATATTGAAAGATTCATTGTTCCCTGAAAATGAACAGTTGTATCATCGTATTTTAACTAATGCAGAGAAAAAATGTCAGAATATATCCCTTAGGAAGCAAAAGAAAATGGCAAGGGACAGGATGCAATATGATGAAGGAACAGCATACCCTGGTCCAAAACCATTGGGACACACTAAGCAGGGAGAAGGGAGGGAGGGATGTGGGTTTCCACACATATCCCTTTCACCCCCTAGATATGAATCCAACTACTTACAAAATAAGAGGGGAAGGCTGAATGAACATGACTCATTTTCTGCCCCTAATACGGATTTTTTTCCGCTGAGGCGGTCTGAGAGGTTAAACAAAATGAGAACCAACCTGGACTCGGGACAGGGTTACCAAGCCCAGGCGTATAAGGAACTCTAAGCAGGGGCAAAGAGGAATGCATAAAATATGACAGAAATGATATAGTTGGGCAATTTAGGGACTTTAAGATTTATAATTACACTGAGAGAGAGTTACTGAAAGAACATTTTACTTTGTTTTTGAAAGATCTAAAATTTGTGCCCAGTTTTAAGGTGGACTTTAAGGCAGTTTTAACTCTTCTTGACCTTAAACTATTTTTTAAGGAAAGTTAATTTAAGCATATTCTTTAAGGAAAACGAGGTTAGGAATAATTTAAGAAAAAAGGTTAGTGAGCTTAAAAGAAACAGCACTTTTAACCCACCCCTCCACCCAATTTTGCAGATATTTGAAAAATGTGTAACTGAGGACATTTGCAAACAGGTTTCAAAGGACCCTAGCCCTCTTATATTACTAGAGAGGAAAATAAAACACTTCAACTTTTACGGAAAGACAGTGGAGTAAGAGTTATGAAGCCTGACAAGGGAGAGGGGGGTGTTTTATGGGAGTGAGGCTTACAACAATGCCATGACCAACCTTTTGACTAGTAATGAGACTTGTACCCCAGTTTCAAGGAATGAGATATCTATTGCTTCCCGGAGAACTGACTCATACTTAGAAGAGTACTTACTAGATGGTAGATTAGTGTGGCTACTTACAATTTTTTGGTACAGGTTAGCCCCATTATACCTAACTTCTTCGGAATACCAAAAATTCACAAATTAGTTGAAACTCCGCCATTTAGCCCTATAGTTTCGACTCGTGGCTCTAAAACCCACCCATTAGCAGTATACATAGACCATAATGTGAAGAAAATAGTTTTTAATATTCCACACCTGATAAAAGACTCGTGGGATTTCTTGAGTAGATTAAAATCTTCCATTAGGAAGGAAGGTCTGATTTTTTTGATGTAAACGATTTGTTCTCAGTCATCCCCAAGAATGAGGGACTAAATTTTTTCCATTAATCCCTTACTTTTTAACCCATACTGTCAGACGAACTTATTAGTTGAATTAATGGAACTTATGCTGGAGAACAACTACATTCACTCCCAGGGTGAATATTTTCAGCAAGTTACTGGAATAGTGATGGAGGCAGTGTGTGCCCCAGCTTATGCAAATCTTATGTTGGGATGGGAAAGGCAATATGTCCTTAACAGTAACTTTTCAAAATTCGTGCACTTATATGTGAGTTATCTGGGTGACATCTTTATTTTGTGGGATGGTGACCCTGAGAGAATACCTAGATTCCTGGAGTACCTAAATGGTTGCACCACATATTTTAAATTTACACACGAGTGGAACAAGGACAGAACTAACGACCTGGATGTAACTGTGTCACACATCATTGAAGAATTTAAACCTAATATCCCATAGGAAGGATACTTAGTGTAACTGCTATATGCACTATGATAGTTGTCACCCCCAATT
This sequence comes from Protopterus annectens, assembly GCF_019279795.1. Lineage (NCBI taxonomy): Eukaryota > Metazoa > Chordata > Ceratodontiformes > Protopteridae > Protopterus > Protopterus annectens. The sequence goes on along the minus strand of NC_056747.1, from coordinate 335,972,682 downwards.
TCAAAAAAGAAACCTAGTGAAGGGTCAAGCTATTAGGATAGCTAGGATGACATCTCACCACAATGAACTGGGGACAGAATTAAATAAGCTTAAAGAAATGTTCACCCACAGGGGCTACCCTAGTGAACTGCTTATCAAAACTTTGGAGGATGTTCTCAAAGGATGGGGTACTAAACACACCCCCATTTTGAAGGTGGGGCTTGATACAGAAACACTCAGGATTCAGAACGCATTTATTACGGAGTTTAAACATTTTACCAAACCTCTGAGTGATATCCTACAAGCTAACTGGAGCATTTTTAAAATCAGTAAAGATCTAAGTGAAATAGTGGGCGACAAGCTGAGGTTCACCTACAGGACAGGAAAGAATGTTAAGGAACTCCTTGAGGGTGATAGACTCAAAAATGTGGAAGTGAAAAGGGGGACAACATCTTGTGGAGCATGAAACTTTTGTTCCTACATCATTGGTACACAAAATCTAACCTTAGAAAATGGACTGCAGAGTAAAATCCATTTCAAAAAAGGTAACCGTGCAACCTCCAAACTGGCATATTTAGGAAAATGTGGGGGCTGCCCATGTTTTTACATAGGTAAAACTGAGAGGGTGCTCAAAAATAGAATTTAGGAGCACCTTTACGACATACGAAAATAAACTAGTGCCTTATACAAACACTCATGTGAGTGTGTCAAATTTGGGGGCTTCAAGTTTGGTATCTTGGATGCATTGAAAACGAACCCAAGAGGTGGTGAATGGAAATTAACATTAATAAAAAAAGAAGTTGATATGGCAACTTAGGTTAAAAGCCACCTTCCCCCTGGTATGAATGAATATGTACCTGCTAAGCCTATTTTAAGGGAAAGGGCAGCTATTATAGGATGAATTGAGACTTAAATAGGTTTTGGTTCTATAATTCTTAGCACTATAAGCATAAATGAAAAATTAATTTCAACTTTTTAAATTGGTAGAAAATGTTATGGCACTCAAGCTTTACAAACAGTTTTTTAACACTATATAATGTGAAAAGCTATTTACATGAGGTACTGCAAGGGGTTAATTAAGGAGGGTATTTAAGGAAGTGATGTAGAAGGCATTATTTGTCTGATGAAGTCTCTGTGATGAGATGAAAGTGCTTACATTATTTTACTGGCTTTTTATATTTTAGTAAATTTTTTGAAGCTGTTTAGTTGCGACTGGAGTCCTTTCAACATTTATTTCTTTTCAGTCAAGTTATTTCACTTTGGATATATAAATGCAGGTACTTGCACACAGTATGCAGACCATCAACTTGGAAAAGAGCTCCAACTGTCTGCTTGGGATGACATGACTGACGGACCTTGATGTTTTGCCACAGATGGCCTGCATCTGTCACTCCTGGGTTTCTGGGTACTGGCTAAGGCTCTTGCCACCCCTTTTTAGGCGATGTTCCAAAGATCAAATTACCACCGTAACAGCTATAAATAAATGCAATCGGAGGGTCATGCTGCTCAACGCTAGAAGTCTAAATCTCAAGATGCACTCGCTCAAAGCACTCCTCAAAATGAAAAACATCCGACATTTGTGCTGTAACAGAGACCTAGTTTAAAGTGGCAGAAAGCACCCTTGCACTACCAGGCTATAACTCATTCCATACCTTTCAGCCCCAAAACATGGACCGAAGCTCCAAAAGCAGTGGTGTCTCCATATTCATAAAGGATATGCACACCTCCAGACTAGCAGCCCAGCATAACGCATCTGAGATACTTCAAGTATAACTAACATTGGGTAAGATGGCAATCCAGTTCATAGCCTGCTACAGGTCCCCAACCATGTCCCTAGACTCTCACTCCATGTTCCTAAGCACCCTGGAATCTATCAAGGTCTAACCCAACACTCTCTTTTACTAGGAGACTTCAACTACCCCTCCATCAACTGGGAAAAACTACTCAAGCACCAATACACTGGCCCAATGCTTCCTGGAATTCATCAATTCCAATACCCTGGACCAGCTCATTCTGACCTCCACTAGAGGAAGCAACATCCTTGACCTGGTTATTACTAACATGGGTGACCACTGTTCTACACCAATAGTCAATCCCTCCCTAGTCAGATCAGACCATAAACTAATCACCATGGAAATCCACATCTCACCCATACCCTCCGCAAAGGTAACCATCTTGAAAATTTTCTCCAAAGCTAACTTTGGACTCCTAAACTGGGGGTGGCTAACTTCACAGCACCCATGCCAATGGAAAATAGCTGCATGACTGCCGAATCATACACCAATGCACTGTATGAACATGTACACAAATGCATGGAACTAGCCATACTCAACAGAACCAAAACGCTCGCCTCCAAAACAAAGGAAGCCAATCTGGTGGTCTCCTGCGATTAATAAACTCTACAACAGAAAGAAGAAACTGTTGCAGAAAAAGGTCAAGTCCCAAGACTGGAAAAACACCCTTATTAGCCTCAACAAAAAGTTGAGATCCCTCATCAAATCCTGTAAAGCCAGCTATGAAGGCAGAATTGCAGCAGACACTAAAAACAATCACAAAGCCTTCTATAGCTGTATCAAGAAGCTCCTCGGCAATACCTAGACTTGCTCTGAGATACTGCACAATGGTACCTCCTATACCAGTCAACAGATATTGCCAACATACTGGCCGACAGATTCAGTGCCAACTTTACCCCTTCCCCCAAAGGACCAATCACAATACTGGAAGAATGCCAGGGACCCAGCATTACTGCAGTACAGGTTAAAGCTGCATTGTCCAAGGCCACAAATACAGCTTTCATGAGACCCGAAAATATCCCTGGCTGTGTTCTACATGAACTACAAAGCGAACTGGCACCACATCTGTGTGCCCTGTTCAGTCACAGGCTCACCTCAGGCTTTGTCCCTACCGAATGGCGCACTGCTACAGTCCACTCTCTCCATAAAGGGAAGCGACTACAGACCTTGGGAATTATCGCCCCATTAACCTGACTAGTCTGATATGTAAAGCTATGGAGATCATCATCATGGACCTGATTAACAAAGATAGAGGAAATCTCCAAACTCTAGACCCCACGCAATTTGGCTTTGTGAAAGGGAGATCATACCTGCTCAACCTGGCTGACTTCTTTGAGTCAGTCACCAGGGCTGTGGATGAAGGTAAGGTAGTGTATACCAGCCTACCTCGATCCGGCCAAGGCCTTTGATACCATTCCTCACTCGGGGAAATATTGATAAACTCACCAAACTAGGCATCAACCCCTATATCATTACGTGTGTTGCAAATTGGCTCACAGATAGAACAAATGGTGTAAAAATAGCTGACTCCAAGTCAGACTGCCGACCAGTCATGAGTGGAGTCCCCACAAGGATCGGTCCTGGGTCCTCTCCTGTTTGGCATCTACTTCTTAGAAGTCCAGGCCAACACAAAGGGACTCTGACTAACCAAGTTCGCAGACAACTGCAAGCTGGGAGCCATTATTAACTCCCCAAGTGATGCAGACATCCTACAGAAAGGCCTCACTGAGACCAATGACTGGTGTTGAAACCATGGCCTTAAGCTTAACGCCAAAAAATGTGTAGTCATCCCCTTTGGTAAAACACTCAGTTCCCACTAAAATTACCACATCGATGGGAGCCCATTGAATGCTAAAGGCGTTACAAGAGATCTGGGGATGCAGGTTGACAGCAATCTTGCCTTCGACCACCACATTGCCACTGTGGTCAGAAAGTCCTTCTATGTGGCACACCTCATTACCAAAGGTTTTGCATCCAGGAAGAAAGAGGTAATCATCTCTCTCTATTATTCCCTCATTAGACCAATCATCGAGTATAATGCCCCATTTGGCATGAACCTCACTAAACACCTGCAACAGCTGGAGAGGCCACAGGAGTACCTCATGAAGAGGATCACAGGCATTAAACACATGTCCTACATGGACAGACTCAAAAGACTCCAGGTATTCTTCTGCCTACTTAGAGGCGATCTCTGCTTGACTTACAAAGCTATGCCTGACCCAGCTCTGTTAGAAATGCTACATCTAAAGAAATCCCAATCCCTCCACACCACACATTTCAGAGACCTTAACCTCATTACCACAATCAATAGAATATGCTGGAGAGACAGATTCCTCACCCAGAGACTGCCCATGCTCTGGAGTGGACTTCCCATACATGTCAAGCAGAGCACCTCGCGGACTCTCTATTGCCCATCCACTCATCAAGATTTCTGTTGAAGAAAGTTCACCCTCGGGATCACTCCAGTGGCTCTACCTGATAGACCAACTGGGAATCAACGTCGGGTGGCATGATGCCAGGGCATTTCTATGGGTTAGGCTTGTAAACGCTCCAAGGCCATTATCCTAGTACACACCTATGAATCTATGAACCTATGAACTCACCTACAGTATGTTTTTGGGGAGTCTACTTGAGATTAACGAAATCTCAGTAGACCGAATTTTAAAACACTAAGGCGAAAAGTTTGACGTGTCAAAATGAGCGATATGTCAGAATGCCTACTCCCGAATGCTCGACAGTCCAACCTGTGCAGAACAGGAAATTCGCTCTTATGGACGTTGTAGTGTGATTTTGGAACTGGTACCTACAAGTAGCAGGGGGCTTGGGGGGGGGTGCAGGGGGGCATAGTCCCCCTGCAAAAACGTGAAATGTAAAGGTATGTATGTTAAGATTTTTTTCATAGTGTATGTTTTGTGTTAGTGCTACAGGTTTAGATTAGTTTAGATGGTGGACGGGGATGTGGTTGAGGGGAACTAGGTAGTTTTATTTTGAATGTTGCGTTTTTTTATTTTGTATGTTGCTTGTGTGTGTTGTTGTCTGTATGTTGTATGGCAGTTTGTCGGGTATGTGAGGTGTCAGTTTTGTGTAGTGTCAGTGTTGTCGGCTCTGTGTTTTAGAAGTCACTTCGGTAATCTCAAGTAGACCCGTTTTTGGGATATGGGAACAACCAGAGCACCCCCACAGAAACGACAAACATCTGCACAGATGGCACCCAAACCAAGAAAAAAAAATTGAGTAGTGCCACTAGTAAAAAAGGACTTTGCTTATAAGATTTAACAGCAGTACAGTTCGATTAACTCAGTTTCCAGGCAGAGTAAAACTCCACACATTACATTTACTAGCAGACACTAAAGTAGCTAAAAGCATCAAATGTGCTATTTAATGCAGAAGCAGACTTCAACAACTTAGAAAGGATTACGTGCATTCTGAAAACCCATCTTTGACTACACTTTCTTTTAATCCAACAAAACATATACATACAACAGAAAACACATCAGTGACACTTCCTATTTTAATTCTAGCAATGACACATGGTACAAATGCTGCTAAATTTTAAATCAGCCTATTAGACAGCTAATATTGACATCAACTGAAAAAAAGCATAACTTCTGGAAGCCTATCAGATGACTCTGACAAAAGCTACAAAATAACGAATTTTCAAAAGTCACAAGCTCTGTTGGCTAGTTGCTGCAGATTTTCTGACTGGCCTATGCTGAATGCAAATAAAAACTTACTTGAAAAGGAAGGTCAATAGCACTGTTACCGATTTGGTTCACATTTGGCAGGGATCCGCCATAGTATTGACCTCTGGTCTGACCCAACTGCAAATACTGTGTCTTCTGTAGCTGTAACTAAGAAAAAAAAAATTAAACATTAACAACTTAAACATGTTTCAACTACTATCAAGCTTTTACTTTCAATGATCACTTTGTGTACATTACGACAGTCTTACAAAGCTGTACTTCACTACACAAAATGACACCCTTTGGAACATAGTATTATTTTCTCAAAGCTGAATATTCCTTATAACGGACTACTAAACAAAATCAGAAACCTCTCCTGTAATCTCAGGCACCAGAACTGTACAATTTAACATATGTTATATATTATCATGCACCACAAGCATTCCAAGTCTGGTTATGATCTGCAACTCGTATTTTAGGACTACACTGACCTGCACGGTATTAAATCTGCCAGTAAGTAAAAGAAAGTACAGTTTTGTACCTACCATAAAATGTAGATGTTAGAGTGTGCACCCTGCTGCAGTCATCACACTTGGGGTTATCCTGTCGTCAGGCGGTCCCACAGTCAGCCGGAATTCCAAAGTCTTGGTCCGGCGTCGGTTGCTGTCGCTTCTTCCCTGACATCAGTGCGCCAGGGGTATATATAATGCATCCAACGCCATTTTCTTCAGTTTTTCTTGCACCAGATGTCAGGTGCCCCCAAAGAGGTGGTCAGTAATTAGTACCAATTTAAGAAATTTTAGCACAAACACAAAATCCCTCCAGCTAAAAGCAAATACATCAGGAAGGTATTGTAGAGATTTAGCCAGTTAGATCAGAGGGGATGGAGGGAGGGTAACCTGGACTGCAACAGCGTGTACACTCCAACATCTACATTTATGGTAGGTACAAAACTGTACTATGTTCATCGTGTTACCCTGCTGCAATCATCACACTTGGGTAGAATCCCAAAGCTAAGGATGGGTGGAGGAGTCAGAGGGGGCTAGAAGGCCCTGCAGAACTGCAGTGGCGAAGCCAGCTCTAGTCTTAAAGTGGTAAGCGATAGTGTTTGGTAAAGGTGTGTACTGAACTCCAATGTTGCCGCTTCCAAAATCTCCTTGGTAAGAACCCCCCTGAGGAAGGCTGTAGATATAGCTGTTGCCCTGGTAGAGTGGGGCCTAAGGGTAGCAGGAACTGGTTTTCCATGATGGGTATAGCAAAAACGAATGCAATGTCCTATCCATTTGGAAATGGTTTGTTTTGATATAGCCTTCCCTTGTGAAGTTGTAGCATAGGATACAAAGAGTTGGTCAGATTTTCTGAAAACCTTAGCTTTATCCAAGTAGTAACGAAGTTGCCTGTGAATGTCCAAGGAATGCAGGAGTCTTTCTCCTTTGTTCTGTGGATTTGGGAAGAAGGTGGGTATAAGTGGATGGTTTGATTTAAAGCCACACTGGAAACCACCTTAGGCATGAATGAAGGATTAGTTTGTTGAGAAACTCTGTCTTGATGGAAAATGAGGAAAGGTTCCACTGCCACCAAGCCTGCAGCTCTGAGACTCTTCTGGCTGAAGTTATTGCTAGCAGCAGGGCAGTCTTCCATGATATAAACTGTAGATCTGCAGAGAAGGCTGGTTCAAAGGGAGGTAGCGTAAGTTTTCCAGAACAAAATTGAGGTCCCATGTTGGTGTAGGTGCTCTCCTGGGGGGCCTAATGTTTTTTGCCCCTCTGAGGAACTGCCTTAGAAGTGGATGTGAAAATAAGGGTGGATCCATGTTGTAGTGGGCTGAAATAGCTGATGCGTGGATTTTAATGGAAGAAAAAGAAAGTCCTTTGTGCAGCATCTCAGTTAAATACTGTAGGATCTGAGGCATGCTAGGCTGAAGTGTATTTTGGCCTTTAGCTTGGTTCCAGGCGCAAAACCTTTTCCATTTGTCCAAATAGGCCTTTCTGGTGCTGGGCCTCCTAGCTTCCAGAATAACATCCATAACTGCTTGGGAAAGAGGAGCTGGCTGGATGCTTAGGTGATATGCCATGCAGCCAGATTTAAGGTTTTCAGCTGGCTGTGTAGAATCTGATTGTTTTGCTGTGTGAGCAAACGGGCAATTTGTGGTAAAATCAAAGGTGGGCCCTGGGCCATATTCCTTAATAGAGGGTACCAGTGCTGGTGTGGCCAGTCTGGGGCTATGAGTATCAGTCGTGGTCTCTCCTTTCTGACTTTCAGAAGCACCATTGTGAGGAGAGGCAATGGAGGGAAGGCATATACTGTCAGGTTTTTCCAACTGAATGAGAGTGCGTCCACTTTCCAAGCTTGATGGTGAAGTGTCCTTGTACAAAATTTTGTTAGTTGATAGTTTTGGGGGCTGGCAAACGGGTCTATGTCTGGAAGGCCCCATTTTTGAGTTATCATTGCAAATACTTGTGGATCCAGTTTCTACTCGTGGGGATCCATGATGTTTCTGCTGAGGTCGTCTGCCAATGTGTTCTTTTTTCCTGGCAGGAATTGAGCTTGCAACTGAACTTGGTAAGCTAGTGCTGTGTTCCACAAGGTCATCGATTGCCTGCATAGAGGGTAGGAGTGTGTACCCCCTTGTTTGTTTATGTACCACATTACTGTGGTGTTGTCCATCCTTATTGTAAGTTGTCCTGGATGCAATAGGTTCTTGAAGGCTGTCGGAGCATTCTGTACAGCTAGCATCTCTTTTTGATTGATGTGCAGATTCCTTTGATCTGCAGTCCATATGCCTTGAATGCACTGTCCTGCCATGTGTGCCCCCCAGGCATAGTCCGATGCATCTGTTGTCATAGTTTGCCTGGCTGGGGGCAAGGTGAAAAGCTGACCCTTGAGGTGACATGCCTGTGACCACCATAGAAACTCCTGTTGTAGGCAGGGAATGAGAGAGATCATTGTGTCCAAGTTGTGGCTGTGTTGAGACCATACGCTTTTTAGGTACCACTGTAATTTCCTCATATGCAGCTTTGCAAATGGTATTAGTAGTATGCAAGATGCCATGAAGCCCAAGGCCTGCAGGATTTTTCTTGCAGGGAGTTGGGTCTTTGTTGCCATTGTTTTGAAATAGAGTCAGTTGTAGTTGTTTGTCTGGCGTCAGTTAAGCCTTCTGGGCCATTGTATTCAAGCTGGCACCCAGGAATGTCATATTTTGTGAGGGTACTAGTTTTGATTTCTTTTTGTTTACTGTGTACCCCAGGCAACTTAGAAGAGGTTTTACAAAAGCCAGATGTTGTAAGAGGATGTCCTTGCTTTCTGCTTGGATGAGGCAGTCGTCCAGGTATGGGTATATTTGAATTCTTCTTTGTCTGCAGTATGCAATTACTGGTGCCAAGCATTTTGTGAAGACCCTGGGCGCAGTGGATAAGCCCAAGGGCAGTGCAGAGAATTGGTAATGGGTTGAACCTGCAATGAAATGGAGGTATCTTCTGCAACTTTGTCCAATAGGGACATGCAGGTATGCCTCCTTGAGGTCCAACGTTACTAGCCATGCTTTCTTGCTCAACATGGGAAGAAGCTGCTGTAGTGTTAGCATCTTGAATTTGGGTACTTGTAAGAAGGTGTTTGGAATTGAAAGGTCCAGAATTGGTCTCCAGGCATTGTCCTTTCTGGGGACTAGAAAGAGTCTTGAGTAAAATCCTTGGCCTTGCTCCCGTGTAGGTACCAGTTGAATGGCTCTCATTGTCCATGAGAGCTGTAATTTGTTTTTGTGCCTCTGCCCACTGATTTAGTGGCAGGTTTGCCATTCCTCTTTTCATTGGCAAGGTGTGGAAATGGAATCTGTATCCTCGCGAAATTATGTCTAGGACCCATAATTTGTGACAATGTGCCAGTTGTCTGAAAAAAAGTGTGAGTTTTCCTCCCAAGGGAGCTGCCAAGAGAGTGTTGCTTGGCCAGATGAGGTGTAAGTCATTGAGTTTGCCTTCTAGTAGTTTGGGGCCTGTCTTCTCCTCCCTTCTGTGTTGCAGTGCCCCATTGTCGAGGTTTGTATTGGGCTTGTGGTTGTCCTCTGCCTCTTGAACGTCTGTATTTACCCCTCTGTGGTCTGTCAATAGCTGGAAAGGACCAATTTTTTGTTGGCCAATTTCTGCTGAAGCGAGGGGGCTGTACCTGTAGAAAATCTTTGACTGTCTACATAGATTTTGCCTTATCCGCCATTTTCTTTAAGACTTCTTCTGCTTTAACTCCAAATAGAACATCCTGCTGTAAGGGAGCATCTAAAAGCTTTGCTTTAACATGCTCAGGCAAAGTTTGTTCCTTTAACCAAGCATGCCTACGTATAACAGACCCAGTGACAGCTGCTCTGCAGGAAGCCTCTAAAGAATCAAACCCACATTGTAAAGTATGTTTGCCCACCTGTTCAGTTGCATGCAACAGATCCTGCATTTCTTTCAATTCAGACTGTTGAGGGAGTGTACTCATTTTTTTGTCTTAACTGAGACATTAGAAATTGCTGATATTTTAGCATGTGAAATTGGCAATTTAGTGCTCTCATACCTAGAGTGGCTGAGGTGTAAACCTTTTTCCCCCACCTGTCTAGTGCTCTGGAGTCCCTTTCAGAGGGTACAGAATTTTTTGCCATAGAAGCCTTAGCCCCTTTGGGACCCTGGGAGATAGTCTCTGGATCAGCAACAGGGCTTTTATAAAGGAATTTGTGGGAGTCGGGCACTCTATAGTATCCGTCTGGTTTGGCAGGAGCAGGAGGCAGAGACTCTGGGTTCAAACTAGATTCTAAGTAAACATCATCCACTATGTCTAAAACTGGGGGGATGGCAAGTGGTCTGTGCTGGGGGAATAAAAGAAACTCTCTGAGCCTTTTCTTTGAGTCAGAGTAGTCCTGACCTTCCCAGTGAAAATGTTCCCTCATAGTGCGTAAAGTTTCCCCAAAGGAGTAGTCTTCAGGAGGAGAAGCTGAGGGAACAGAATCCTCAGAATCTTCATAAGGGGAAAAGGAGTAATCTTGGTCCTCAGAGGAGCCTGAGGAAATAGACACTTGATCAGAGGAGGCATAATCTTCCTCTTGTCGGGTGGGGGTTGGGAACCCCTGATTGAAGAGATCAAATCTTCAGCCATTTTAAGCATCTGTTTCTTAGGCATGGGGCCTTGAACGGGAGACTGAAGTGCAGTCTTTTTTGGTTTAATAGGAGTCTTAAGCTTAGGATATGTTTTTATGGTGAGCGTCGGTCTGAAGACGCCTTCAGAAACCAAAGGTGTTTCTGCAGTACCGACATCTTTTTCTGCAGAGTCGTCGGTAGGGCCTAAACAAAATGGCTGCATCGGCCTAGCACTCTCCACCGAAGGCTCCGAAGCAGTCTCGGGTTCCAAATCTGCAGTAGTCAGGGGCTGCGTCGGAGCCTCACTGAAGACCAGTCAACCGGAGACCTGTCCAGCCGAGACCTCGGAGTCTGGCTTGGGTCTAGGCTGCCTGTCTTTATCCTTGCGTTTTTTGTGCACGCCGGTAGTCGGTTGCTCCGACGGCATTGTGTAGTTAAATTTTCTACCGAAGTAGTGTCGTGCGAAATCAAAGCGTCTTTTTATAGTACGTTTATTAAACCTAGCACAAAAACGACAACCAGTGACGTCGTGGTCTGGGCCTAGGCAAGGTATGCAGTAAGAATGAAAATCCTTATGAGGTATTTGCTTCCCACAAGAAATACAATTGTTAACTTTTTCTGACATCGGTCTGAGGCAAGAAAAGTTTCCACAATGGGGTACTTAGCTTTATTGAAGACTTCGGATCTGAAATTCGACTTCGAAAATCTCAGGAGTCGGCCGACCGGCACTTGCGAGCTGCTTCTGCTTTGGGCACCGTGTGGCAAGAAAGACTGGAGAAAATGGAGTCGGATGCATTATATATATCCCTGGCGCACTGATGTCAGGGGAGAAGCGACAGCAACCGACGCCGGACCAAGACTTTGGAATTCCGGCAGACTGAGGACCACCTGACGACAGGATAACCCCAAGTGTGATGACTGCAGCAGGGTAACACGATTTTTTGTCTTTTTAATAATTTCTACATAGAAAAGTGCTGTGCGAGCCCAGTAAAGGAAATGAAAAGATCCTGCCTGTTATGTTATCAGCCTGGGTACTGGCAATCTGGGAACAGAAGAGCTAGCCGAAATGGGGCAAGGGGCAAGCAGCAAACTGATTCACCTTTTCCTACAGAAGAGCAGAGAGCTCACCATTCCCCCATATGCTTGTCTGCAAACATACTAATTACATAAATCTAGGTGGGTGAGGTGGTGATAATATGCAAGTGCAACTGTTCACTATTATCTCAAAGTTTTTGAAAGTCGGCTGCTGGGGATGGCAGAACTAAACCTGCATCAAGCGAGAACAGATGCTTTACCTGACTTTATTCCACTGATATAATTAAATGGATGAGGAGTTCCCTTGTGGAAGGAAGGATATCAGCTGCATTAATTGTAAAGAGATCCTCTTCAATACCGTCCAAGTTTCACTGATTCATGTTAGGATTCAAAAATGAAAGCGTTTGGTTGTTACTGCACATTACACTTGAGGAGCTAGAAGAGGTCAAGTGTGAATATGACACTCTAAGGTCATGGGAGACGTACAGCATGTTCCTCCCTTCCAAACAAAGACCAAAGGGAAAGTCTATCCAGTGGTCTTACAGCCCAGAGTATAAGCAAGATCACTGGGAAGGGCCAGGTAATTCTTTCCCTATCTGTACTTTGAAGAAGTAATACCTAGGAATGAGGAGGACCTACCAGAAACCTGGTCTTGGGAGAGGAAATAAGTTGAGGAATTTGGGTGATACATCACAGAGAAAAAAATGTATGGTCTGGTCCACAAAGACAGAAATCACAACTTTTACCTCATTATTCTGATTTGCTAATTTAAATGGCTTGCGTAGACTTCAACTGTGTGTGGGCAGAACACCAACTAAACATACTACCGAGTCAGTGAACTGAAACACATGTGCCACACATTTCTACTATATCCGCAATATTGCCTTGTCGTTTAAGGAACCGTTTCTCCCACTACAGAGGCTCTCACAAATAGAAATGCATGTGCAAGTGGCTTCATGGTTAGACTTCCGCAAAGCCATTTACCTAGGAGTGCATTACAATTTAAAAGCAATTAAATATTGACTTCTTTTGACTCAGCTAATTTCCAAGGGGAATATCCTCTATGTCAGATCAGAAGGATTTCCTGACTTTCGTGGAAATAGGATGATCAAATGCGACAGCTGTCTGCAAAAGTAACCGTCTCCTAAGGCAGTGTCTGTCTTAAGATCAGTACTATTTATAATATATGACGTAAGAGCAGCTTCCCTCCCTATATGCTACTACTAAGAAGCACTTTTCTGTACTTAGAGACAATTTTTGCTACACCAGGTATGTGCATATTCCAGTCCTTGCTGGAGCCATTTAGTATTACAGCAATAACCCACGCCTGGGTGTGGGTAATGCTGGATTTACCCACGGTTGGCGTGGTTTGGTCCCGAGGGAGAAGCCCGAGGGACCAAACAAAGCCAACCGTGGGTAAATACAGCATTACCCACACCCAGAAGTGGGTTATTGCTATTATACCATGACATTATTTAAGAAAAGTAACTATTACTTTTCTTAAATAATGGCATAGTATAATGCCTGTTTACTGCCCTTCCGCAGATGTCTGGCATCCGGCAGTTCTGATGTACTGCGCGCCTGTGCAGTACATCAGAGCTGTGGGCAAAAGCAATGGAGAAAGCAAGATCTCTGTTGCTTTTTTTTTTACTGTTTCGCTATGTTAAATGGGTTTAACATAGCAAGACAGTTTTAAAATAAGCAACAGAGATGTCCATTGCTTATTTTAAAACTGTCTCGCCATGTTAAACCCATTTAACATAGCGAAACAGTAAAAAGCAACGGAGATCTTGCTTTCTCCGTTGCTTTAAAACCTGTCTGCTATGTTAAATGGGTTTAGCATAGAGACAGCATTAAAATAAGCAACGGAGATCTCCATTGCTTATTTTAAAGCTGTCTCGCTATGTTAAACCCATTTAACATAGCGAGACAGTGTTTTAAAAGCAGAGTTATACTAATGGAAAAAAGTCCGGGCGACCGGACCATTTTCCATTAGTATAACTCGATTTACAATGTGCACGCTGGCCAATCAGCATGCACGTTTTGGGGGGGTCATGGTATAATAGCAGATAAGAAGATAAACCCAGACTGCAGTTGCTAGCAAGTTTGATCAACCACACTTCTCAGACATTGCAATGTCCAAGCAAACTGGAGAGAGTCTTAGCACTGATACAGGAGGTACCTCACTAGTTACAATTTTACATTCAGAGATGGTTCCAACAGCTTTCAACCTGGGCTCTATCAAACAGACAATTTACAATCCAAAAGACACTGTAGGGGTTTACATTAAGTTTGCAAAACTTTTCAATAATACCAGTATGGGAATAGTAACAAAAGCCTTGCCCAGAGTGAGACATGTATGAAGTTTGCACCAACTGCCCCACTGACTACAGCATCTGAAACCTTTTCCAAGAAACATACTAGGTTCAGAAGACTGGATCTGCCCTTCACAAAACCAAAATGATAGGGGGTCCAGATCAGGTAAACTGCCTAGGTTTGCACAAATGACTTCTGCTCAGATGCATTTCATGGCTCTGCATACAAGGCTGGTGAGGCTGACGGGCAAGTAATTACTCAGGTCCTTAGAGGGACTGCCCTTGTGTAGGGAAGTCGCAGTAAAATTATTTACTCCTGCATCTGCTTTTTAATGTTTTGCAACCTGAACTTTGTACATATATAAAAAAAAAATACGAAATACTGCCCTTAATGGAAAAATGAGATAAGAATCAGTATCAGAAAAAACTGCATGCAATTCCAGAACTTACTAGCTTGACAAAGTTGTAGTAGACATAAACTGTCTAACTTTACAGAATATACAACAATGTACCATTCTCCACAAATGTAGATAAACAACTGTACTTACAACTTCATTATCAACCTTTACCATTTCGGTTACTGGGGCTGGTGCTCATTAAGCTCTTAGCAAAGCAATAAATCCTGTGTCCTGATTGGCTGGTTATGCTGTCACTCAATGCTATTCAGCATGACACAACTAAAAAGTTCCCATAGGAAAATCTCAGGAAAAGGTTTGTAAGGATCTATCTGATGTTGTAAATCTTTGTTCATTCATTACAAGTAGGACCTCGGTTCACTCCTCAGAACCGATATGGCCGTTTCCAAGCTTGTGCCAGCCAAAAACTCTCAGCTAAGACCTATCCATAATGCCCCCCCTCCTAGTTACTCCAGATCTCGTTTGCCACGTTCCTTGTCAGACGTGCTAGCCATCTCTCTCAAAGCCAAGTTGAAAATTGCTCTTTTTAAGACTGTTTTTCTTCAGAATGGTTCACTTTTAGTCAAGTTAGCCTTTTCTCACTGTCGCCTATAACATAGTTCTATTCCCTACCCTTTTCCTTGGTAATTTAAATTTGACCTTTTTTGTTACTGTCCCTCTCTTCTACCTTTGACAGGCCCTTCCCTACCACTTGTGGTATTTTTTAAATACCATCTCTAGTATTCTCTCCCTTATTTTGTTTTTTCTATATGATAGCCTTCTTGTCTTATTATGTCAGACAAAGTGTGACAAGTGTGGACGGAAGATGCCTAACTCGGATGCACATGCTCGTTGTGTCTACTGTTTGGGTGTGGATCATATTAGAGCGGACTGTGACATATGTACACTAGGAGAACGTACAAATAAACTTATCTCTATCTGGGTCGGAGGTCTCACCCCCACCAGAGACCAAAAAACATAAGGCAAAACGGATTACTCTAGATACCTTTTTCGGAGGCTCTATATGGGTCGTAGGTCACACCCCCTCCAAAGACCAAAATACACAAGGAAAAACAGATTACTCAAACCTTTTTCAGAGGCTCTATTGGGGTTGGAGGTCTCACCCCCCTCCAAAGACCCAAAAAACATAATGACAAACAGAGTCACTTGGTTCCTGCATCTCAGTCAGTTACGGAACAGAATCAGCTTTGTGCTTCGCTGGCGCCCTCAGCGCACACCTCTTCGGCACCAGGCTCTGTCTCTTCTCCCTCAGTGCCGTTCATGTTATTCATCTATTTCGGTTCTGACCTCAGCAACACTGACTTCGGTGCCATCCTTGGATCAGACATCGGCTCTGATGACTGTACCTGCTTCGGCACCATCCCCAGCCACGGTGCAAACAGTTTCTTTGGCTCCACCGGCTTCAAAACTCGAATACCTGCCAAGGACAAGATACTTCCACTCCCGTGCATACCGTCTCAGTTCTGACAGCAGCGTTTTCCCTGTCGGCACCGTCCACCCTTGCTGCATCAGCTCCAATGGAACTGATGCTCTCCCGAAGCAGTGCTTAGACCATCCGTACCTTGGTATCTAGTCCAGCGGCTATTTTCTTGATGGCGCCATCTATATCCATGGCTCCAGCTTCCAGTTCTCTCAGTGATCCTCACCTGGAGATGGGATCCTCACGGCAAGGTGTGACCCCGGTTCCAAGATTGGCCCTCCCTGTTACGGACTCCCATCCCTCCTCAGGTGTCCTCAGGTGGGCCTGCTGTACAGGTAGTGGATACGAATCAGCACCAATGACATCAATATCAGAACCCTCCCCTAGCATGCACCTCTCCCAACCCTCTACTTCGGGATTCCGGGCACGGGAGACACAAGAACCCTCTTTGAAGGGAACCCCTTCTCCGGAGTACTCCTCAGAAGATTCCACTGGGGAGCCACCCCAGAAGAAATGGTGCAAGAGGAAGCACCTTAATTCACCAGAGGAATCTAGTACCCGAGACACTGATTGTGATGTGGGGGAAGGGTCTCCACGGTCTCCCCCAGATGACATCTCATTCGGAGACATTCTCGAAATCCCCAAGCAACGGGGAGACTGGAAGTCCTACAGTTCTTCGTCTGAGGAATCTGTGTTCCTGCAGGCCTTCCATGCTCAGCCATCTATTTCCTGGGTGACTCCACCGGCAGATGACCTTGTTAAACTCATTGTGCAGCATGCCTGGAAGGCACCGGACAACGTAAAACCTGTCCCTCGGAGGCCAGACAAAATTTTATCTACATTTGAAGACCAGCCCCACTGGTCCTAGCAGTTGACAGTTGATTCTATGATCGTGGCGGCGGCCACCAAGAGGGAACTGGCAGAAGACAGTTCCACCTTCCATCCTCCAAACAGAGTCCCAGATCATGGACAGACTAGGGAAACAGACCTATGCTTCAGAGACATTCGCCATTCAGTCGCCGAACTATCTGACACACTTTACTTGCCTCCAAAGAGACCTAATTTCTGAAATATCTTCCACTTTGGTGGGGTACTGCCTGATTAAGTGCGTGATATGTCGCCTCGCAGCTAGCTACCCTTGAATCCATCGCAAACTCCTCGATGCGTTTGGTATCTCACTCCACCGAGGGGGCAGCTCGAGATGCCGCATCATGCGTTGTCATGAGATGTAATGCTTGGATGCAGTTGTGTGACTTCGCAGGCCCCTTTAAAATCTTCCTTTGTCAATGCACCTATCGACGAATCTGCACTTTTTGGACCCAAAGTACAAGACACACTTACACGTAGTGAGAAAGACGGAAAGACCTTGTCTGCTGTGGGCATAGGTCTTTCCAACCCCCAGAGGTCCTACTCCAGAAAACAGAAGGGAGGAAAAATGTGGTTCAAAAAAATCCCAAGGACCTTTTTCGTGACACTCGTGGTGAACAATCCCCCCGGGGCAGAGGGGACAACTCATATGGAAGACGTCCCTTTCAGGGTAGAAGGGGTCCATGTAACCAGAACGCTAGAGATTCTCTCTCTGGCAGACCCTACCAGCCTTCCTGAGCAGCAGCCAGATTGTTTTCCTCTGGAAGCAGTTGGGGGTCATTTTTCTCTGCATCTACTAGCCTGGCATCTTATTACTACTGATGTTTGGGTGCAGAGAATAATATCCAGAGGCTGCCAAATACCATTCAATTTAACTCCCAGACCAGTCAAACGAATCCCCGATGTACCACCCAATCAGAGGGAATTAGCAGCCTTAGAAATAGAGAAGCTGCTAAGGAAAAAAAAGTCACATCCAACCAGTACCACCAGACCAGACGGGATCCGGGTTTTACTCGAGGTTCTTTTTAGTGCCAAAAAAGACAGGGGACTGGAGACCAATCCTGGATCTCAGCCTATTGAACAAATTTATCAAACCTCTCCAGATGGTCACAATACAGTCCATTTTTCCCTTCCTAGGGAGGGATAACTGGATGTGCTCTATAGAGCTCCAGGAAGCGTACTACAACATACAGATGGATCACTGCTCCCGGAGGTTTCTCCGTTCCCAGCTGGGAGCAAATCACTACCAGTTCAGGGCACTGCCATTCAGTCTCTTGACAGCCCCTCGAGTGTTCACCAAATGTATCGCAGTTGTATTAACTCATCTTCGACTACAAGGATGTCAGGTGTTTCCCTATCTAGACGACTGGCTCCTTACCGCTCCGATCAGGAATCTTCTTACACTCAAGGTCTCGCTCTCGCTTGGGGATTACAATCAACAAGGACAAATCTCAATGTCTCCAATGAAGACACAAATTCATTGGAGTGGTCTTCAACACAGCATCCTGTCAAGCTTCTCTCACCCCTCACAGGTTTTCGAAAATAACACATCAAATCCAAGACATTCTTCCTCAGTCCTATGTACCAGCACATCTTGTCCTACAACTCTTAAGCTCCATGGTGGCTGCCATTACGATGGTACCACTGGCGAGACTGCACATGAGAATCCTACAGTGGCTCCTTTCCGCACAATGATCGTTGCTAATTTACCCACACTACCACACGATACGGCTTTCAAACCGCTGCAAGGAAGAAATGTTATGGTGGATGAACCCACAAACAAATCTTTGGTGTCGACCATTCTGTCTTCCCCACCCACGGCCACAGTGACCACAGATGCTTCCCTGTTAGGGTGGAAGGGGCATTTCTAGGGAAGACTGTCCAAGGCACCTGGTCCCCCCATGGAGGCCAATTTGCACATAAATGTCCTGGAACTGAGGGCAGTTCTCTTAGCATTGCAAGCGTTCCATGCATCCCTACCCTCTGGGATCATTGCAATTCAGTCAGACAACATGTCAGTCGTCTGGTATATCAACAAGTAAGGCAGAACTAGATCTTACCCCCGTGTCAGGAAGTCATGAGGATTTGGCACTGGGCGATAGCTTCCAACCGCTTCCTTATAGCAACACACATTCCCGGGAGTTCCAACCTTATTGCGGACAATCTGAGCAGGAACATCCTGATGCCTCAATGAGTGGTCCCTCAACCCTGTAACAGCAGATCGGATCTTCCAACGCTGGGGCAAGCCTTGCTGCGACCTGTTTGCTTCCCCCCCTAAACTACAAATGCAGAAGCTACTTTGCCCTGATCCCTCCTCAGGGGGAACCACCGAGGGACGCTCTACACATGATTGGCCACAGGGTCTTCTGTATGGCTTTCCCCAGTTTCCCCTCACTCCAAAATTTTCCAGAAAGCTCAGAGGTTGAGAAGCAAAGTGATCCTCATTGCCCCCTACTGGCCCCATCAAGTCTGGTTCCCGTTTCTATGGCCTCATCTGATTCACAGTCCATGGCTCCTGGATCATTCCCAAGACCTGCTATCTCACCCTCAGGGACTGATTCATCCAAACATGCACAGTCAAGCTCACAGCTTGGTTCCTTCACTTCCAATGACTGCCAGGCTGCCTGACATCCCATCTCCTGTTTGTGAAATTCTTCAGGCTTCACACAAACCTTCCACTAGAAAAGTTTATTCTAGTAAATGGATTAGGTTCTCTATTTGGGCCAAAGATCAGAACTTAGAGCCTTTCTCTATGCCTATTCAAAAGATTCTACAATACCCGACTACTCTTTTGCATGCAAGAGCATCAGCTTCGACGATCACTGTACATTTAGCAGCTATCGCCATTTTTCATAATGGTCTTGATAATTCTTCAATTATGTCACACCACCTATGCAAAGCCTTTTTGAAAGGAGCATTACATGTTAAACCTCCGGTCAAGCCTCCCTTAGAACTCTGGGACTTGCCTTTGGTACTTCAGTCTCTCACAGGTTCTCCTTTCGAGCCTTTTGATTCATGTGATTTGAAATTTTTGTCATGGAAAACCTTACTTCTAGTAGCACTTACCTCAGCGGGAAGAATATCAGAGTTGCAGGTATTGAGTGTCAAGAGTCCTTACTTGATCTTTTACACGGATAGGGTGTCCCTTCGTACTGACCCTTCTTTCTTGCCCAAGGTCACTTCTGTTTTTTCCATTAACCAATCTAGTGACCTGCTGGTTTTCTTCCCACAGCATTTTAACAGAGGAGAGTACCTTTTGCACACCCCTGAAGTGCATCGGCAGCTTCGTTTTTACTTGGACAGGACTAAATCTTTCAGGAAAACAGATCAATTATTTGTGGCCTTTGCAGGACCCAAATTGGGTAAACCTGTTTCCAAAGTGACTTTATCCTCCTGGATTAGAAACGTCATTACCTTTATCTACCAACAGAATACGCTATCCTTACCTTCCAGAATAAATGCTCATTCTACCAGATCTATGGCTACTTCTATAGCATTTAATTCCAGAGCCTCTATGGAGGATATCTGCGCAGCAGCCACTTGGGCAAGACCTCGTACTTTTATATCTCATTACAAATTGAATTTGGCCTCCAGGGGACGAGCATCTTTTGGTTCTATGGTGCTCAGGAATATCCTTCCTTAGGGCCACCCAGGACTCAAGTAGCTGGGGACTCGGTCCTATTTGTATTTATTTATTTTACATTTGTTGACCGGGCTAGTCTAGCTGGAGAAAATTCCATTTTCAGTAGAGGCCCGGGGAGAAAAGCTCCACAAAAATTAGTACATAGAGACAAAAAATATTAGTATGCATGTTAATGAAACAATAACAACAAACTGAACAATTTAAGATTGTTACTACAAGTGTTAATTTCTATCATACATATTTACAAGAAAATAAGAAGCTATATGTCTTAAGATTAAAGGTGCATGAATTAATTACTTCCCCTCACAGTTACAGACTAGGGAAAAAAGATGTTAAATTTTATACAGAAAAACAGAGATACATGTAAGGTATGGATACAGGGAGAGTAGGTAAAGAAAAAGAGTGTAAAGAATAAGGGGAAAAGAAAATAAATAAAGGGAGTTAGATTATGAAAAGTATTAAGTTAGGACAGTAATAGGCAATGAAGCAAATTAGAAGACAGTGTGGGAGGAAGGGAAGAATGCCAAGTGGAGAAGTAGAGTCAGAGAAGAGGTAGTTATAGTAAAGTTAAAGTATTGGGAATCAGGTTAATCAGGTTTGCTACAGGAGCAGAGCCAGTGATTTTGGAAGTGGAGTTTAATATTTTGTTTGAAGAGAGGCAGTGAAGTAATCTTTGTTATGTTGCTAGGTAACGAATTCCATTTTGAACCTACAGAATTGGTAAAAAGGGAGTCACCAGCAGTGTTGTTTGATTTTATGGAACTAGTCAGTAACCGTAGATGAGCGGAGAGAGTTGAGATTATTATAGGGGATTATGAGTTGAGAGAGTATAGGGGTGTTGTTTGGTTGGTACAGTATTTTGTGGGCAATGGTAAATTGGTGGATTGCAAGATAGTTCTGATACTCTAGCCAGCCTAGTTGCTTCAAGTTAACACAGTGATGAGTTCTGTAGGTGTTACCTGTAGCGAAGCGGGCAATGTTATTGTAGCAGGTAGTTAGTTTGTTTAGGTTGTTCTTCTTGAGGTTGGTGAAGATAGGCGAGGCATAAAGAAGAGTAGAAATAAGATGGGAGTGAGCAATCCTAGTTCTGGTAGATGGAGTAAGGAACGGTCTGATTCGATACAAGGATCCTATTTTTCTGTTGATTTGTTTTATGGAGTTGTTTATGTGTTGGTTGAAAGAGAGATTATTATCAATGGTAATACCTAACAATTTAGTGGTAGAGTCAGGTGAAATGACAGTGGCACTGTTGGAGTAGATAGAGAAGTTTAAGGGGGATGTCCTAGAAGTGGGTGTGAAAAGGAGCAGTTTAGTTTTTTTAGCATTTAATAAGAGGAATCGGCTGGAGAACCATGTTTCTATGGTATTGAAGACATTTTGAGTAAGAGAGATAAGCTCTGGGGTGGAGGATGCAGTGCAGATGAGTGTAGAATCATCAGCATATTGAATGCAGGTTGCTTGAGGGATTATAGTATGAAGATCATTAATGGAGAGAAAAGAGAAGTGGGCCAAGAATTGAGCCTTGTGGAACTCCGATAGAAACAGGCAAGAGTGAAGAAATATGGTTGTCCCAAAGAACAGCTTGTTTTCTATTTGTGAGATAGGAATTAAACCATTTAATGGCTGGAATATCAAAAGATAGGGATTCAAGAGTATTAATTAATAAGGAGTGGTTGACCATATCGAATGCTTTGGAGAGGTCAATGAAGAGGGCAGAAGAGAGTAGGTTGTTATTACGGTTTTGATTAATAGTGTCTACAAAGGAAAGCAGGGCAGTAGTAGTACTATGATGTGGTCTAAAACCATGTTGAGAGTTTGCTATTATGTTGTGAAGAGAGAGATGTTGTACAAGTTGATGGTGGATACATTTCTCCATGATCTTGGCTAAAGGTGAGAGGAGAGCAATTGGTCTATAGTTAGAGTATTCGAAGGAGTTTCCACCTTTATGAAGTGGGATAATATGAGAGACTTTCCAGATATCCGGGATGTTTCCTTCTTTGATTGTCCTATTTATGAGGATAGATATAGGATATGCGATAACCTTAGCAGCCTTTTGTAGAAAGAGTGAGGGGAGCTTGTCAGCAGAGGGGGTACAGGGTTTTAGTTTGTGCAGGAGTCTGTATATGTAAGATGTGGAGACAGGTTGTAGAGAGAATTTAGAGGTAGAGTTTCTTGGGTTATTTGGTGGGATTAAGTTGTTGGCATTTAGTTGTTTAGCTAGAGCTTGGATAGTTTCAGTGAAGAAAGAATTGAAAGCATCTGCAGTTTGCTGAGGGGTATTAGGGTCAGCATTAATAGGGGAAGGTGTTTTGGAAGTACCTGGGGAGAGAAGTCTATTGACAGAAGACCAGAAAAGCTTAGAATTATTGACATGGGTCTGTTGTAGTTCAAAGTAGAATTTCTTTTTGTCAGATATTATTGACTTTTTTGTTAGATTTCTGAGCTGGCGGAAGTTTAGGAGATCTTGGTTATTTCTATGGGATCTCCATGAGGCCCAGACTTTATTTCTGGTGAGAATAAGTTTTTTGGTTTCATGGGAGAGCCAGGGGGCAGTATTAGATTTCATTCTAATGATGCGTTCAGGAGCATGTAAGTCAAGAATGGATAAAAAGATTTTATTGAAGTATAATATTGCATTTTCAAGAGGAAGTGTTTTAAGGATTCCAGTTGCATGCACTAAGTTCAGCCTGAAATAGATCGGGATTAAAATGTTTGATGGTGCGTATTTTTCTTGTAGTGGGTGGGTTTACACAATCGGCTTTTTCCCTAATTATGAATGTTAAGGAGTGGTCACTGATATCATCTGGCAAGGTTCCTGCTTTGTAGTTATCTTTAATTCTATTTATAAGTATCCAGTCTAAAATGCTTTCTCTATTACTATGTTTGTTTAGCCTAGTAGTAGAGGTGATGGTTTGGATGAAGCCGTGTAGGTTGATATGAGAAGAAGGATTTTCAGTATTAATGTTATTCCAGTCTATGTTCAGGTCACCTAGTATAATAGTTTCTTGGGGATATGTAGTAGATACCCAACTAAGATAATTTTCCAGGATTGGTATATTGTCACCAGGTGGGAGGTACATACAGATAATATAAAGGGATTGTTTGGAATTCAACTGGAGTTTTGTAATGATTGCTTCTAACTTGCTATCTTGGGATGGAGAGGCAGGAAGGGTAGTTATATTCAGATGATTTTTAAAAAGAATTGCAACTCCACCACCTTTGCGGTTTGGACGGTCGAGTCTGATTATATTGTAGCCTTGGGGAATAATCTCAGTGTCTTTGGTGGTTGGTTTCAGCCATGTCTCTGTGAGGCAGAGAATATCAAATGAGTGTGTATGAAGGAGGGCATGCAGGTGGGGTATTTTGTTGTTTATGCTTTGGGTATTAAGATGTCCTATTAGGAAGCTGTTATCAAGTTTGTGTATTGACACTAGGGGGGGAAGGGAAAGTAGGTCCAGGGTTGGGGTGGATGTCCCCATCTTGGAGGGTAGGATTTCTAAGTTTGAATGTGAGCTTACATACTAGAAGGGAAAGTGTTTTAGATTTGTTATCTGTAGGCAAGACATAGCTGAGGTGTTTAGGTCTATGGAATTTAGGTAGTTGGAAGTTGGGTGTAGAAGGAGTATATGGATATGAATTAGGTGGAGAGAACAATGTTCTAGTGTGTTTGTGTGTATAGAAAGGTTGGTCGTAGAGGGATTCCTCATAGTAGGATAGGAGGTAAACTGAGCATAGGGTGGAAAAAAGTAGGATTGAGAGTAAAATCTGGGTTGGCATGTAAGGAGCCATGGTGAGAAGAGTAAAATATGTGAGAGATGGAAGAGAGGAAGTAAGAGAGATAAAGTAGAAGGTAGCATCCTAGACTTGTGTCAGAAAATAGAGTAAACAGATAAAGGATAAGAAAGAGGGGGTTGGAGTGAGATAGAGAAAGGTGTAAAATCTGAGGGTTAGTTGTAGTGGGAGGGGTAAGAGGAAATTAGAGGAAGTAAGGTGGGAGTATGAGGTAGTGGGAGGAAGTTAGAGTGGGAAAGAGCAGGATAGGAAGGTTAGGATAGGGGGTGTGTCTATGGAGCTATAAAGGTAGGACCCCTGGGGGTGGGTGGGAATTGGGGGTAGGGAGGGGAGCGGAGCGGGTAGAAACCACAGAGGAGAGTAGGAGAGGAAACAATCAGGAAGATAGGTAAAAAAGTAAGTAGAAGTAGGTATGAAGAGGAGAGTACAATAGTACACAAAGCAGGCAGGTTTAGCAATATAGCGCAGAATAAGTGTAGAAAGGAGATAGATAGGCAAGAGGTAGATCAGAGAGCCCTAGTGTAAATTGGACAAGCAGAGAGGATAGCAGAGACAAAAGTGTGTAGGAGAAAAGTATAGTGGGCGGAAGGGTTTAAGTGAGGATAATAGAGAATGTTTAGAGGGTAGAAGAGAAGAAGACCCTAAGGACAGACGAGCTATGTAAGGTATCTCAAAAGCAGAAATGGCTAAGGTTAAGAAACAGAAAGGGGTAGCCAGTGGTATAAAGGGAAAGAGAGAGGATAAAGTAAGTCAGCTGGGGGAGAGCTCAGCTAAATGGTAGGAGGCCTGAGAGTAAGGCGTCAGCCACAGCTGAGTTACCCCAGGTTAAGGAGAAATAAGAGCTAGGGGAGAGGAACCAGTGAAAAAAGTAGGGCAGGCAGGTTACAAAAAATGGCAGCTAGGCTAGGAGGGGGATACAGGGACCTTTGCAGGGGGGGGGTGGCTGCTGTCGTATCAGACTCAGGAGACCCTGTTACCTAGCAAGTAAGAGTTAAGTCAAGCAGGCATACTTTGTTACCTAGCAAATAAGAGTAAAGTCTTTAGTTAAGTCTAGCAGACATACTTTGAGTACAATGTTCCTGGGTTTGCTTCACAAATAGCTGTGTTCCTGGGTGAGATTCAGCGGGAGCTGGTAGGAGAGCTACTTTGCAGAAACAGGGAAAACCAGGGAAGAACTGGCAGGGCAGTAGCAGGTAGTCAGAGTAGAAGTAGAACTCAGAGCTAAAATATAGGAGAGAGAAAGACAGGTAGTAAGAGTGCAATATTAAAACAATGTTAAATAAAACATACTACTGTGGAGGCAAGAAAAAACTGGTAAACCACAGTTTGTAATGAATGAACAAAGATTTACAACATTAGATAAAGAAGTTATGTCTTACCATAACGTTCCATCTGTGTTGTAGATCTTTGTTCATTCATTACTTGCCGCCCTCCTTCTCCTGCCTGGACACTTGGTGGACTTTAGGAACTCCTGGTTAGGGTATTTGCTCAGACAAGTCTCCTACTATTTTTTTTCTATTACTACATCTATTATCTAAGGGCGGGCAAACTCGATCTGGAGTAACTAGGAGAAGGGCATTGTGGGTAGGTCTTAGCTGAGAGTTTTTGGCTGGCGCGAGCTGGAAACTGCCGCATCAGTTCCAAGGATGGAAACAATGTCCTATTTGTAATGAATGAACAAAGATCTACAACACAGATGGAACGTTATGGTAAGACACAACTTCTTTATACATGACAGAAATAAACACAAGAATCCCAAACCACTGGTTCAACAAGCAGCAGCAGCATACTTCACTAAGTCAATTTCTATAATTATGTCCAGTAAAAACATCAAACAGTGAAGCTGCATCTCACACACAAATCACCTGACAGGCTGCAGCCAATGCACGTTCCAAAAATATTTCAAGAGACGGTAGAGACATAATGAAGTACAACAGC
Organism: Protopterus annectens; assembly: GCF_019279795.1. Lineage (NCBI taxonomy): Eukaryota > Metazoa > Chordata > Ceratodontiformes > Protopteridae > Protopterus > Protopterus annectens. The sequence continues at coordinate 335,946,699 of NC_056747.1, read as the reverse complement.
AGCCATTATTTATGAGCACACCAAGCCTGCAACTGCACAGCCAGCTTCAACTAGTTGTAAAGTTATCCTGAAAAACATCCTATAGATAAACCACTTCCACCACAATAATGTGATTGTTAATTTCAGAACTACACTGCTTCATTGGATCACAAGATCATTACAAGCAACTGATCCACAGCCATTTCCACCTTTTCAAGTAACCACTCTCAGGCCCTGCCTTTCACTGCAAGGATGGCCAGTCCAGTATTACTAGGGGTGAATTTATACACACCCATCCAGTTGTCTAGCTCCTTTTAAAGACAGACATTGTGTCGCACTGCTCAACTTCTGTGGGAATTTGTTTCAGAGACGGGTAGGCAATGTGCGACACATCTATCCCTCCTCTTAGACTTATTTGCTAGAGCAGATTTATACCTCTGGACTCGGTGTTAGCTGGACTGTTCTATTTACTGATATGCAAAAGTCCTTGGAATACTAGATTTCTTATAAACATACATGCAAGACAGATCTCCCCAAAGAGTCTCTATGAAAGCAAATTATAGGGATAATGTATCCAGTTTTCTTTTGTAGTTAAGATCTTTTAGGCACCAATCTTTTTAGTTATAAACCACTGGGGTCTTTCCAATTCCAAATGTCAACAAATACAGTTTGATGCCCGAGGACAGCATAACCTCCCCAGCTGTTTGAATTTACGTGACAAGAAGAAAAGAAAAAAAACACAGGAGGCAAAAAGGGGATGACGGAGATATGCATATCTAAAACGCCTCTACCCCTTGTAACCAGCAAGGAGGTGACAAGTTGTCAGCAGACAGAGGAGTTGGAAGGTGGGAGTATGTACTTGAACATCTACAATTATGGTAAGTGGGACACAACTGTACTCTGATCTTTGTAGTCAGTATAGCAATACTAATTCTTGGAAGGACTCCCAAAGCTAAAAGTTGAGTGGTGGGTCAGCTGTATGACCCTAAAAAATAAGATTATTTTAGGATGGCAGTAGAGAAACTTGCTCTAGCCCAAAACACATTGTCTAGGTTTTAGTGTTTTGTAAAGGTGTTCACAGAGTTCCGTGTAGCCAACACTAGGATGGGAACGCCTTTGAAAAAAGCAGTAGTAGTCAACTCATGATTGGTTGAGTGGGCTTTAATATGTCCAGGTAAATCCCTTCTACAGTGTGACTAACAGAAATTAATATAGTTTAGCAAACCAGAAACTCTCCTAGCTGCTGTAACAGCTATAAGAAGGGTGGTCTTCCAGGTGAGCATATTTAGAGAGGCTGTGTGTCATCAGGTTCAAAAGAGTGCCAGGTTATTTTTTTTCTAAAACAGAATGTAGATCCCATTCCAGAATAGGGTTCCTTCTGGGTGGTCTCAAGTCAATCACTCGTTTTAGAAAAAGTTTCACGTGGGGTTGCAAGAAGATAGGTAGAACACTGTGCAGGCAAGCTGATATTGCAAATGCATGTACCTTAATAATGGTATAGGAAAGTCCTTGTCAAAGGGTCCTGACAGATACTGCAAGACTGAGTTGGTCTCTGCCCGAGAAGGGTAAAAGCTACTGCTGCGACACCAAGTGGAAAATCTTTTCCATTTTGCCAGGTATGATTCCCTGGTATTGGGCTTCATTGCTTCCCTTAGATTGGAAAGCAAGTCCTAGGAATATGATGCAGTCCTTAGTGACAAAACCCAATCCTCCAGGCAGTTAACCGGAGGGTGGAAGACAAATCTTTTGACTTAGCTGAGGAGGTCTACCTCCTGTGGTAGGGTATGGAATATCCTCTTGTTGAGTGTCAAGAGGAGGGCAAACCAATGTTGCCTCAAAGGAGGCCACAAGGACCATGCTGGGCCTGTCCACCCTGACTTTTATCAGTAATCTGGGGATCAGAGGTAAGAATGGAAATGTATACAGCAACCAGTTTTGTTCATGTGAAGGAAAATGCATCTATTTTCCAAGCTCTTGTCCATGGTGTTCTGGAGCAGAACTTCTGTAGTTGCTTGTTGTGGTGAGAGGTGAACCGACTTATTGAGAGGATCCCCCACAATATGGTTAAATCCAGGAAGACCTTTCTCTTCAGCATCCGTCTGTTGGGATCTAGCAGGCCCCTGCTTAGAGAATAAGCCAATGTATTGTTCCAGTCCGGAACATGAAAAAGCTAGGACAGTTAAGCCCTATTGCTTTGAGCCAGCATCCAAATTTTACTGGAAAAGCTGCGCAGAAGGCAAGAAAGTCCCCCCTTTGTTTATGAACCACATCACTTTGTTGTCTGTCCAGATTTGCAAAGTCCCAGTGCTTAAGCTTGGTTGAAAATCTTTTATGACCAGGTAGACTGCTAGCAACTCCTTCCTATTTATATGCAACTTCTGCTGTGGGACCAAATGCCCTGCACGTTCAAGAGGATTAACTGGGCTCCCCAAGCGATGTCTGAACTGCCTGGGGTCATGGTCTTGACTGCTTCTGGAAAAATTAAATTTGCCCCTGGGTTCCTATGTATGGTGTTCTGCCACCACAGGAGTTCCTTTTCCAGGCATGGAAGGAGAAACAGTAGGGTTTCCAGAAGTTGAGAATGCCGTTCTCAAATTTTTTCAGAAGCTACTGGAGTTTCCTCATGTGTAATTTTGCAAATGGAATCATGAGAATGCAGGATGCTATATATGTATCCCAGTATCCTGGAGAATTCTCTTGCAGTGATGAACTGCTTAGAAAGCAGAACAGTCAGACAGCCTGTCAAGAAAGCGACCTTGTCTTGGGAAAGGAAGGCTTTCTGTTGAACTGAATCTATGGAAGGCTCTCGGAAAGAGGATCTTTGTTTGAGGGAGAGTTGAAGAATTTTTAGGTGAAACCTGCCTTATTAAAGCAGTCTACAGAGATTTGAAAGGCATCTAGAGTCTCTGATGCGGAACGTCCCTGAATTAAAGTGTCTTAAGCAGGGGTAAGTATGATACCTTAGAGTTCTACAATGTGCAATCAGAGGAGCTAAATATTTTACGAGAACTCAGGGAGCAGTAAATAGCCCAAAAGGTAAAAGCACAGAACTGGAAGTTGGAGCCTGTTGCTGCAAATTACAGATACATCCATGTTCCCATAGCAGACAGAGAAACCAAGAGTCTTTTAGATCTAGAGTGACCATAAAGGCATCTTGGAAGATCATGAGCAGTAATTTTTGCAATGTAAGCATTTTGAATTATTTTGGGATGTCAAAAGAACCTGTTTAGCTTTGAGAGGTCCAAGATGGGCTTCCAGATGCCCTCTTTCTTTAGGAACTAGAAATCAAATACTATAGTCATTTGAGTCTGGTAATTAACTGTCTGAAAGGAAGGGTAGCAGAGGTGTAAATCTTCTTATATCCCATCTATCCATAGCTTATCTTTATGTAGGGTGGGGCATTAGCACCAGGCAGAAAGCTTACAGGGCTTACCTAAAGACACACAGAGAAAGAAATATTGCATAGAGTTCTTGTATAGAAATTTAAGGTCATCAGAGACCATGTAAAACCTGTCTGGTCTCTTAGGAGCTGCTGGTTGAGATTCAGGAGCAGAAGAGGTGGACTGAAAGACATCCTGGAAAGCCTCAAGTTCAGGCGGGCCTAGAGAAGGGCCCCATCTCCAAGAGGGTGTAATACCTCTTCTTAACACTAGAGATCTGCGTGGATTGCCAATTAAAGTGTTTCATCATGTTCTGTAGTGTCTCCCCAAAAGAAGCCTCCTCTACAAGGTAATCAGCTAAGAGACAGTCCCCTCACTGGAAGACATTTGCCCTGGAGAATAAAGCTGAGAGGAATAGTCCAGAGAATGGTCAGAGTCATAATCCTGCTCCTCATCAAAGAAGAAATCACAGGAGTAGCCTCTGGTTATGGAGACCTGAAGGAGGGAGGCTTCAAAGAAATGAGAGCTTTGAACAACCCTAGCAAAAAGTTCATCTATTCATTCTCTCCAACTGTTGAGGGGGAGGCCACATGCTTAGTCTTCTGCCTTTTCTTTTTTAGGCATGATGTCCACCTGAATGACACAAGAAGGGTCAGAACCAAGTCTACCCTCTATTAGGCAGCCTGGGACTTCTTCTCTAACTAGAATTTGAGGGACGCTGTGCAGTCCCTTCTGAAATTATGGGATGCAGCTCCTTAGACATATCGGCAGTCTGCAAGGACTCGGGAGCCATACCAGGCCTCTGACAGGGTCTCAGTAGTGGGCAACTGAAGTCGCCTCATGTACTGCAGGTTCTGAAATCTCTTCGGGTACATCGGAGTCAGAAACAGTGACTGTGGATCCATTCAAGGCCTCCAAGTTTTTTCTTTGGCAGCAGGGGGACGTCCAATGAAGCAGTGTCTGCCATCTAGGAATGGACCAAGTGTTTAAGACGCTGGGTCTCAAGAAACGTGCCGAGAGCAGAAAGCTTAGACCCAAGGGTTTTTAAAATGAACAACTGACAAAGTAAAATTTGTGACAAGTTTTCTAAGCCTAAACAAAAGACACTTGATATGCAAGTCTTTGTGTTGAATCTGCATACTGTACTTGAACTTGCACCTCCTAGCTGACATCTACAAACTTGGCAAAATATCAAAACACAAAAAGAAAGGATCTTTAAATAGGCAATTGTCTGGATAAACAAATGGAGCAAAGGTACCAACTTCCATACAATGAAAGGTCCAACAGACACACAACCTATGTTCAGGCTTGTGGTGAGAGAGTCTAAGGATCCATGCTTGTACTTCTGTCTTTATACCCCAGTGCATACGAACCAAAGTCATGCGTTGGACACAACCTAGGAAAGGGAAAGCTTCTGTACCCCCAGCAAGACATCAGCAGTGACCACTCGTATCAAGAATATTGCAACAGTGATTTCAATCAGGACATCTAGAAATATCCTTGAGTAGAAGACTTTTCCCACCTCACCTGGGAGGGACAGGCAGACTGGATCCCGGGAAAAGTACCTCCCCAGAGGACAAGTGATTAAGAGGCTTTCTTGCTCTTTTGGTGGCTTTGGAATGTCTCAGAAGAGTGGATTCTCTGAACTGAATGCAGTACTCCTTTCTCCATGATGCTGAGGACCCACTGGTCTCTGGTGACGGATTTCTAATGATTTAGAAAAGACAGTCTTCCTGCCAGAGGCTTGGAGGGGAGGGTGGGGCTAGAAAGTACAGTTGTGTACACTTACCATAAATGTAGATGTTAGAGTGTATTCACTGTTGCAGTCATTACATTTGGGTAATCCTGTTGGCAGGTTGCCCTCAGGTCGGCCTGAATTTCAAAGTCTTGGGTCCTGCGTCGGTTGCTGTCATCCCTTCCTTGACGTCAGGTAGTCAGGGGTATAAAAGATGCAGCCAACACCATTTTCTTCAGTTTTTCTTGCCCCAGATGTCAGGTGCCCTCTAAAGGGTAGCCAAAATGTAGATCGATATATATGTATAAATAAAACATACATGCACCAATATAAACTTTACCTTCATCTACAAGCAAATACACCACATAGGTTGCATAGATCAGAGAAGGGAAGATAAGTTCCAGCAGAAAAAATGGGGATGGCGGGTGGGTAACCTGGACTGCAACAGTGAATACAATCGAACATCTACATTTATGGTAAGTGTACACAACTGTACTGCGTTCTTCGTGTTTCACTGTTACAGTCATTACATTTGGGTAGAGTCCCAAAGCTATGGTTGGGAGGCTGGAGCTAAACAGCATTAGGAGTGGCTATGAGGCCCTCCAGAACTGCAGTGGCAAAGCCTGCTCTGGATTTAGAGTAAAGAAGCAGATGATAATGCTTTGTAAAGGTGTGCACTGAACTCCAAGTAGCAGCCTCTAAAATGTCTTTAGTTGGTACTCCCCTGAGAAAGGCTGCTGAAGTGGTTGCAGCTCTGGTTGAATGCGACCTAATGCCCTAAGGCACTGGCTTGTCATGCTGTGAATAGCAGAAACGAATGCAGTGGCCTATCCACTTTGAAATAGTCTTCTTGGAGATGACCTTTCCTTGTGATCCTGCAGCATATGCCACTAGTAATTGCTCTGTCTTCCTGAAAACTTTAGTGTTGTTCAAACAGAATCTAAGCTGTCGGTGTACGTCCAAAGAATGCAGAATTCTCTCCCCCTTGTTCTGTGGATTTGGATAAAAACTTGGCAAATGAATAGTTTGGTTAAGGGCCACACTGGACACCACCTTAGGCATAAATGTTAGGTTTGTCCTAAGAGAGATCCTGTCTGGATAAAAAATGATAAACGGTTCCACAGCCATGAGTGCCTGTAGCTCTGACACTCATCTTGCAGAAGTTACTGCTAGGAGCAGAGCTGTCTTCCAAGATAAAAAAAACTTTATATCAGCAGTAGCAGCTGGCTCAAATGGAGGTAAGGTGAGTTTTTCCAAGACATAACTGAGGTCCCATGCAGGTATTGGCGATCTCCTTGGAGGCCTTAAATTTTTGGCTCCTCTGAGGTACTGCCTTAATAAAGGATGAGAAAAGATTGGTGGCTCTGTATTGTAATGAGCCGAAATGGCAGAGGCATGAATTTTAATTGATGAAAAAGATAGGCCTTTGGTCCAGCATCTCAGTTAAGTATTGCAAAATCTGAGGAATATTTGGTATAGCTGTATCAGTTCCTTGTGCCTAGTTCCAAGCACAAAATCTCTTCCATTTTCCAGCATAAGATTTCCTAGTACTAGGCCTTCTGGCTTCCAAAATGACATCTATCACAGCTTTACTGAGCGGCGTGTTTTGTATGGTTACATTATCCGCCATGCTGCCAGGTTTAGAGTCCTGAGTTGGCTGTGCAGAATCTGATTGTTTTGTTGGGACAGTAGATGAGGTATTTCGAGGTAAGGTCCAGGCTGGGCACTGAGACAAGTTCCTTAAGATCGGATACCAGTACTGGCGTGGCCAGTGTGGGGCAATCAGTATCATCTTTGGTTTCTCCTGTCTGACCTTTAGGAGTACCTTGGGGAGGAGAGGAAGTGGAAGAAAGGCATATACTGATAGATTTTTCCAGTTGAAAGATAAGGCGCCCACTTTCCATGCTTGTCTGTGGCAAGTCCTTGGCAGAATCTTTTTAGTTGGTAGTTGTGAGGGGAGGCAAAAAGATCTATGTCCGGGCATCCCCATTTCCTTGTTATGCTGAAGACTTGTGGATCCAGTTGCCACTCGTGGGGATCCATGAGGTTTCTGCTTAGTTCGTCTGCCAGAGTATTTTCCTTTCCTGGAAGGAATTGTGCCTGCAAATGAACTTGGCAAGTCAATGCTGGGTCCCACAAAGCCATGGCTAGTCTGCAAAGGGGGTAAGAATGTGTGCCCCCTTGCTTGTTTATATACCACATGACTGTGGTGTTCTGTGTCTTTATCAGTAGTTGTCCTGGATGAAAAGTAGGTCCTTGGAAGGTTGTCAGGGCATTTTGAACATCTAACATCTCCTTTTGATTGATGTGTAGATGCATTCAGGGCTCCTAGTCCACAAACCAAATGCATCTTCCTGCCATGTGGGCCCGCCAGGCATAATCGGATGCATCCGTTGTTAGGTTCTGCCTGGCTGGGGATAATGTGAATGGCTGTCCCTTGTTTTGTTTTTGGTGACAAGCCTTCGCCCACCATCGAAACTCCTGTTGCAGGCAGGGAATGAGAGTAATCATAGTTTCCAGGCTGTGGCAATGTTGCGTCCAGACACTTTTTAGGTACCACTGAAGTTTCCTCATATGCAGTCTTGCATATGGAATTAGTAGGATGCAGGATGCCATGAAGCCCAAAGCCTGCAGAATTTTTCTTGCAGATAACTGGGCCTTTGTTGCCATCATTTTGAAATAAGTAGTCAGTTGCCTTTGTTTGTCTGGCATGAGATAAGCCATCTGGGCAGTTGTATTTAAGCTTGCACCCAGGAATATTATCTTTTGAGAGGGGTCTAGTTTTGATTTATTTTCGCTGACTACGTACCCTAGACATGTTAGAAGTTTTTTCACAAATGCCAGATGCTGTAGAAGAATGTCCTTGTTCTTGTTCTCTGCTTGACTTAGACAGTCGTCCAAGTAAGGATATATTTGTATTCCTCTTTGTCTGCAAAATGCAATTACTGGTGCCAGGCACTTTGTAAAGACCCTGGGCGCAGTAGATAAGTAAAAGGGCAGTGCAGAGAATTGGTAATGCATTGAGCCAGCCTTGAAACTGAGGTATCTTCTGCATATTTGTCTGATAGGGACATGCAGGTATGTCTCTTTTAGGTCTAAAGTCACAAGCCAAGCATTCTTGCCCAGCATGTGCAGAAGCTGCTGCAAAGACAACATCTTGAATTTTGGTATATCCAGGAATGTGTTCAGAATAGATAGGTCCAGTATTGGCCTCCAGGCCTTGTCCTTTCTGGGCACCATGAACAGTTTTGAGTAAAATCCTTGTACCTGATCCTGCTGTGGTACTTGCTGAATGGTCCCCATGTCCATGAAGGATGAGACTTGTTTTTGTGCCTCTGCCCATTGATTTTTTCGCAGATCTGGCCAGCCATTTGCCTTTGGCAGAGAATGGAAATGGAAGTAGAGTTTTGTACCTACCATAAATGTAGATGTCCGATAGGTATGCATCTGCAGTCATAACATATGGGTTGTCCTGCCTCAGGCAGCCCTTCGGTCGGCCGGATTCCAAAGTCTGGGTCTGGCCTCGGCTGATGTCGCACTTCACCCGACGTCATAGCTCCTGGGGTATAAAGGCATCAGCCAACGCCATTTTCCTCAGTGTTTCTTGCCCCAGGTGCCCTCTAGGAAGGCTAAATTTGGATAAATGTAGAAAATTCCAAACAGTAGAAAGCAAAATATATATACATATATACATACAAACAAATACACCATAATAGATTCCCCCAGCTAGCTAAAAGAGGGGTATGTACCCTAGGAATACCACAGAGGGGAAGGAGGGTGGGTAATCCTGACTGCAGATGCATACCTATCGGACATCTACATTTATGGTAGGTACAAAACTGTACTATGTCCTTCAAGGATGCATCTGCAGTCGTAACACATGGGTAGAATACCATAGCCAAACTGGGGGAGGAGGCACTAAGATAATGATGGTGTAGTTAAGATCCCTTGTAAAACAGCAGTGGCAAAACCTGCTCGGGATCTGGAGTATAAAGGAAGATTATAATGCTTGGCAAATGTATGCACGGAGCTCCAAGTAGCAGCTTCTAAAATGTCTTTGGTAGCCACACTGTGAGGAAAGCTGTAGTGGTGGCTGTAGCTCTTGTGGAGTGAGGCCTGATATTTTCAGGAGTTATCTTTCCATGAAATGAATAGCAGAATCTAATGCAATTTCCTATCCATTTTGAGATTGTCTGTTTTGAAATTGCTTTTCCTTGCACTCCTGTTGCATATGCTACCAAAAGCTGGTCAGTTTTTCTGCTGGCCTTAGTTCTGTCCAGATAGTAGCGCAGTTGTCTGTGTACATCCAAGGTGTGTAGTAGTTTTTCCCCCCTGTTCTGTGGGTTGGGGAAGAATGTAGGTAAATGAATAGCTTGGTTCAAGGATACCCTGGATACCACCTTTGGCATAAAAGTAGGATTGGTTCTCAGAGACACTCTATCCTGGTGGAAGATAAGGAAAGGCTGCACTGCCATTAATGCCTGTAACTCAGATACCCTTCTTGCTGAAGTGATTGCTAGCAGGAAGGCAGTTTTCCAAGATAAGAACTGTAAGTCTGCTGTTGCTGCTGGTTCAAAAGGGGGAAGTGTTAATTTTTCTAGCACAAAATTGAGATCCCATGCAGGCAGAGGTGGTTTCCTTGGAGGCTTTACATTTTTGATCCCTCTCAAAAATTGTCTGAGGAGAGGATGAGAGAAGACAGGAGGATCCATGTTGTATTCTGCTGAAATTGCTGATGCATGAATCTTAATGGAAGAATAGGACAGGCCATTGTGGAACTGTTCTGCTAAGTATTCCAGGATGTGTGCTAGGTTTGCCAGTGTGACATTTTCTCCCTTTTCTGCACTCCAAATGAGGAATCTTTTCCATTTGGCTGAATATGTTTTCCTTGTGGAGGGTCTGCGAGCCTCCAGGATAATGTCCTTAACCCTCTGAGATAAATCAGGTTGGTTTTGTTTTATGCAATTTTCCAAGCAGTTAGCTGCAGCGTTTTTAAGTTTGGATGCAGGGTCTTGTAGTTGTTCTGTGTTAGAAGTAAAGGACATAGAGGTAGAGGCCATGAGTGCGTCCGAGACATGCTTCTCAGTAGCGGTACCAATGTTGCCTTGGCCAGTCTGGAGCTATCAGAATTACCTTTGGCTGTTCCTCTCTGATCTTCAGTAGAACTTTGTACATCAAAGGGAGAGGTGGGAAGGCATATACTGTCAGGGCCTTCCAGCTGAAAGAAAGGGAGTCCACCCTCCAGGCAAGTGGGTGGTATACTCTTGAGCAGAATTTCTTCAGTTGGTGGTTGAGTGGGGAGGCGAACAGGTCTCTCTCTGGCATTCCCCATTTCTTTGTTATGGTTTTGAAGATATCTGGATGCAGCATCCATTCGTGAGCATCCGTGGTAGTTCTGCTTAAGCTGTCTGCTAGTGAATTCTCTTTCCCTGGTACAAATCTGGCCTGCAGTTGGATGTTGAGATTCAGGGCCAAGTTCCACAGGTCCATTGCCATCCGGCATAGGGGGTATGAATGTGTGCCTCCCTGTTTGTTGATGTACCACATGACTGTGGTATTGTCCGTCCGTATCAGCAGGTGTCCTTGCTGGAGGAATGGTCTGAATGCCTCGATTGCATGCTTCACTGCCAGCATCCCCTTTAGATTTATGTGTAGATTCAGCTGGTCTTGGGACCATAGGTCTTGGATGCACTTGTCTTCCATGTGTGCCCCCCAGCCTAGGTCTGAGGCGTCCATGGTGATGGTCTGCCTTGGATGTGGTTTGTGGAAAGGCAATCCTCCGTTTATCGGACAGGCCTGAGCCCACCACAGGAATTCTTTTTTCAGGCATGGAATGATTGGTATCAGGGCTTCTAGACTGTGTTTGTGTTGAGACCATACATTCCTTAGGTACCATTGTAACTTTCTCATATGCAGCCTGGCATGTGGGATCAAGATTATGCAGGATGCCATGTAACCCAGGGCCTGCAGGACTTTCCTTGCAGTAAGCGGAGTTTGTCTTGTTAATGCCATGAAATAGAGTGGTAGTTTTTGTTTTTCCTCTGCGAGAAAAGCCATCCGAGTTATTGTGTCCAGTTCTGCACCCAAAAATGTTATCCTTTGGGATGGCACTAGTCTTGACTTTTGTATGTTGACTGTGTATCCCAAGGCTTGCAGCAGTTGTATGACATTGGCCAAATCCTTTATTAATTTTGTCTTGTTGTCCGCTTGTATTAGGCAGTCATCCAGGTATGGGTAGATTTGAATTCCCTGAAGCCTGCAATGAGCAATTACTGATGCCAGGCATTTCGTGAATACTCTGGGCGCAGTAGATAAGCCAAAGGGCAATGCTGAGAATTGATAATGCTCTGATCCTGCAAGAAATTTGAGGTGTCTTCTGCAATCTGGTCGTATAGGGACGTGCAGGTATGCCTCCTTGAGATCTAGAGTCACCAGCCAAGACTCCTTGCCCAACATGGGAAGAAGTTGCTGTAGGGTCAGCATTTTGAATTTTGGAACAATGAGATATGTGTTCAGTGCAGACAAGTCGAGAATAGGCCTCCATTGATTTTCTTTTCTTGGTACAAGGAATAGTCTGGAGTAAAATCCTTGGCCTTGTTCCATAGATGGTACCTTTTCTATTGCTCTCATCCTTAGTAAGCTGATGATTTGTTTTAGAGCCTCTGATTTCTGGCTTGGTGGAAGGTTTGGCATTCCTCTCTTTTTTGGTAGAGTGTGGAAGTGAAACCTGTAGCCCTTGTCTATTGTTTGTAAAGTCCATTTGTCTCCTGTAATGCAATGCCAGTTTTTTGAAAATAAAGCTAGCTTTCCGCCCAAGGGTGCTTCCAGTTGTTCCCTGGTAGGCGGAATCAGAGACAAGTCATTGTGTCTGTCCTGTGGAAGTGGTTGCAGTCGCAGCTGTGGCGGCACTTCTCTGGTTGGCAGGTTGCCACTGACGACCCCTGTAGGTACCCCTTGAGTGACCTCTGCATCTTGGGCGTCTATTTCTGCCTCTCTGTGCTCTGGAGGTGTCTGGAAAGGACCAATTCTTTGAAGGCCAATTTCTGCTAAACCTCGGGGGTTGGACCTGCAGAAAATCCTTGACTGTTTGGACAGATTTTGCTTTTTCTTCCACTTTCTTTAGAACCTCCTGTGCAGGGGAGCCAAATAAACTTTGTTTCTCCATAGGGGCATCTAGGAGTTTAGACTTAACATGGTCTGGTAAGGATTGTTCTTTTAACCAGGCATGCCTTCGAATAACTGCTCCAGTCATAGCTGATCTAAATGAAGCCTCCAGTGCATCATAGCCACATTTTAAGAAATGATTACTGACCTGCTGAGAGTTGTGGACCAAATCCTGAAGGGACTTACGGTCTAAAGGTTCAGGAGAGGCCAGCTTTTTATTCAACTGATCTAACAAAAATTCCTGGTACTGTATCATGTGAAATTGACAGTTTAAAGCCCTGGCAGAAAGAGTAGCAGATGTATAAACCTTTTTACCCCATCTCTCTAACGCTCTAGATTCTCTTTCAGAGGGTAGTGGGTTTTTGGCAGAGGCAGCTGCAACACCTTTATGGCCCTGAGAAATGGTTTCTGGGTCTGCAGCATGGGCCTTATACAAGTGGAAGTGAGAATCTGGGACCCTGTAGTATCTGTCAGGTTTGGCAGGGGCCAGGAGTAGAGAATCAGGGGCAGTGCTGGCATCATTGTATGCATCATCAACAACTGGTAGTACAGGTGGTATGGCTAAAGGCCTATGCTGTGGTAAGTGTAAAAAAGTCCTTAGCCTTTTCCTAGAATCAGAAAAATCCTGACCCTGCCATTGGAAGTGTTCCCTCATTGAGTGTAGGGTTTCCCCAAATGAAAATTCTTCTGGAGGTGAGGCAGAAGGAATGGAGTCTTCTGCATCAGAATCCTCGTAAGGTGAGTGTGGGCCTTCCTGATGGTCAGATAAATCTGAACCATCCGAGGAATAGTCAGAGGAGAGAGGTTCAGGGGGTTCAGTCCTAGGCCTCTTTTCAGGAGGGGGTTGTGAGGCCCTGTCTGGGTGAGATTGGGATCCCCTGATCAGAGAAATAAGGTCCTCAGCAAGGCTGAGGATCTGAGAACTTGAGGTAGGCCTGTGAGGGAGCTTTTGTAGGTAAGGCCTTGGAAAGTTTGGCTGCTTTAACCCTGGAAAAGGCCTTGATAGACATAGAAGCAGGGGGTCTAGCTGCCCCACGTGCAGGAGTAGAGATGTCCAACGGAATAGTGTCAGACAAATCTTGTGTGCCTGCTTCTTCAGTAGGAATTTCTGTAGCCGACTCAGCCATGGCCCATGTGGCCTCGGTTATCGGAGGCATGCTTTCGGCCGAAGGGAGAACCGAGGTCTCGGTTTCAGCCGAAACAGAGACACTCGCGGTAGGCCTAACCGTGGTTTCAGCCGAAACTACGGGCCGCGAGTGTCAGTCCTTTTCCTTGCGTTTTTTAGCTAAATGTGTAGTCGGAGTCTCCGACGGCATTTTATATGCAAAAGTGGAGCCAAAAAACTCTTCTGCAAACTCCGACCGACGTCTAAGTGTCCATCGGTTGAAGGAAGCACAGGCTAAACAAGCTGATACGTCGTGGTCTAGGCCTAAGCATGGAAGGCAGTAAGAGTGGAAATCCTTATGAGGTATTTGTTTCCCACAAGTTAAACAATTATTTACTTTGTCTGACATCAGCAGAGGCAAGAAAGAGTCCCCAACGGGGTACTTAGCTTTTTTAGAAGTCTTCAGTAGTTGAAATCTCTGGCTCTGACCGACCGGCACTTGCGAACAGCTTCTGCTTCGGGCACCGCGCGGCAAGAAAGACTGAGGAAAATGGCGTCGGCTGATGCCTTTATACCCCAGGAGCTATGACGTCGGGTGAAGTGCGACATCAGCCGAGGCGAGACCCAGACTTTGGAATCCGGCCGACCGAAGGGCTGCCTGAGGCAGGACAACCCATATGTTATGACTGCAGATGCATCCTTGAAGGACATCTTGTACCCTTGTGACACGATATTTAGAACCCACTTGTCCTGGGTTATGATGTGCCAATTTTGAGAAAAAAGTGCTAATTTTCCCCCTAAGGGTGCTGCCAGGAGATAAGTGCTTGGTGCAGGCAGGGAGAAGTCATTGGGACCGTTTCCTGTATGGTTGAGATTTATCTTCTCCAACTTTGGAGGAAGAGGCACCCCATTGCTTTGACCTGTATGAACCTTGCGCCTTGGATCTGCCTCTAGGGCATCTGGGTCTGCCCCTATGAGGTCTGTCTGACACAGGAAAGGACCAATTCTTTGCTGGCCAGTGTCTACTAAGCCTAGGTGGTTGTACTTGTAAAAAAATCTTTGACAGTTTGCATAGATTTAGCTTTGTCCTCCATTTTCTTTAACACCTCTTCTGCCTTAACACCAAATAAAGTATCATGCTGTAAAGGTGCATCTAATAATTTAACCTTGACATGATCAGGCAGATTTTGTTCCTTTAACCAAGCGTGCCTCCTAATTACAGAACCAGTAACTGCGGCCCTGAAGGAGGTGTCCAAAGAATCAAAACCACATTGCAAAGTATGCTTTCTAACTTGTTCAGCTGCATGCAATAAATCCAGCATTTCCTTGTTTTCTGCACATTCAGAGTTTAATAACATTTTCTGTTTAAGCAATGCCATGACATGTTGTGGATATTTGAGCATATGAAACTGACAGTTTAAGGCCCTTACAGCCAAGGTAGCAGATGTGTATACCTTTTTTCCCCCATCTGTCCAGTGCCCTTGAATCCCTGTCAGAGGGGGTAGGGTTTTTTTGCAGTGGAAGCCTTAACTCCCTTGGGACCATGTGAAATAATTTCTGTGTCTGCAGCAGGGTTTTTAAAAAGAAATTTATGAGAGTCAGGAACCCTGTAATATAGGAGTCAGGCTTAACAGGAGCTGGAGGTAAGGAGTTAGGGGTAAGACTAGACTCCGAAAAAACATCTACAATGTCCAATACTGGTGTAATGGCTAGTGGCCTGTGTTGAGGTAGTAAAAGGAAATCCCGGAGCCTCTTTTTTGATTCTGAAAAATCTTGGCTCTCCCAGTGAAAATGCTCCCTCATGGTATGCAAAGTTTCCCCAAAAGAACAGTCCTCAGGAGGAGAAGCTGAAGGAATAGATTCTTCAGCATCAGAATCCTCATAGGGGGGAAGATAACATTCCTGATCAGAAGAGGAATCGGAAGAAATAGAAACCTGATCTGAAGATTCATAGTCTGTCTCTTGCCTAGGCCTCTTATCAGAAGGGGGATGGGAACCCCTGATCAAGGTAAATCAAGTCTTCGGCCATTTTGAGCATCTGTTTTTTGGGCATGGAGGCCTGTCCATGTGGCTCTTGAGATTGTTTCTTTGTCTTTGAAGGTGCTTTAGTCTTTGCCTTTGGAGCTGAAGTTGGTTTAATGTACAGATGTTTAGGTCTGAAAACACCCTCAGAAGCTGGTGCCTGCTCAGCGGCTCCGGACCAATCTGAGGGAATAGTGTCCGAGGCTCCAATACCTTGAGTTTCCAGCGGCATAGCTGACTCCACGTGGGAGTTGGTAGTGGCTTATGACTAAAGTAGCGGGTGTCAGGGCTGCGAAAGTGCCTCACTGAGAACCGGCGACTGGCTTAGGAGAAGCTTTGTCGTCGGTTTTGGGCCTCGGTTGCCTATATTTTTCTTTTTCTTTGCGTTTTTTGTGAACTCCGGTAGTCGGATGGCTGTCAGACGACATTTTGTAATTAAATCTGCGGCCAAAATAGTTTAATGCAAAATCATACCGACGCTTAATAGTGCATTGGTTAAATATAGCACAAAACCGACAACTTGAAACGTCATGGTCAGGGCCTAGGCAAGGAATGCAGTGAGAATTAAAGTCTTTATGTGGTATTTGCTTTCCACAAGAAATACAATTATTAACTTTTTCTGACATCGGTCTGGAGCAAGAAAAAAAAAGTTTCCCCAATGGGGTACTTAGCTTTAATTAAGATTTCAGATCTGAAACTCTAACACGAAAATCTCAGGAGTCGGCCGACCAGCACTTGAGAACTGCTTCTGCTTCGGGCACTGCACGGCAAGAAAGACTGAAGAAAATGGCGTCAGCTGCATCTTTTATACCCCTGACGACCTGACGTCAGGGAAGGGGCAACAGCAACTGACGCAGGACCTAAGACTTTGGAATTCAGGCCGACTGAGGGCCACCTGCCAGCAGGATTACTCAACTGTAATGACTGCAACAGTGAAACACGAAGAACATCACAGTCACAGTTGCTCTCTGTGCTGGGTGGGCTGTGTGGAGCCCTCTGTTCAGTGTAATTCTTCTGGTTGCCATCTCCTAGATCGTCTTGGGCTTTTGCCATGGGGCGGCCTCCAATGTCTATTAGAGTATTTCCTACTGTACCTTAGGGTCAGACAAAAAATTCTTTCACAGTTTTAATTTGTTTTCTTCTTTTATCCAGTTTTTCAAAAACTGGTACAGCTGGATGACCAAAAGAAATACCCTTTCCAATGGAGCAGCCAGTAGTTCAGGCTTTACCTGACCTGACAGGCACTGGGTCTTGAGTCATGCATGTCTGCCGATGAAAGAACTTGAGGCAGCTGTTCTGCAAGAGGCATTTAAGGCGTCACAGCCACATTTTAGGGAGTGCCTGGAGACTTGTAAAGTTTCTCTAGCTACCTCCTGGATTTCCAGAGACAAGGTTTTATCTGCAATAAGTGTCTACCTTAGCTAGCATTTTGGCTTTAAGAGATTCAAGATACTTTAGCATATGGAACTGACAACTCAAACTCTCAGTGCAAGGGTGAGAGATGTATAATCTTTCTTCCCAATCTGTCTAATAATCTACTTTCCCTGTCAATAGACAGGGAATAGCTTATGGGTCTCTTTGGTATACCTTTAGTGGATTCAGTGGAAACTGAAGAGTCAGCTTTAGGGTTTTTGTAGAGGCGCTTGTGAGGTTCAAGCACTCTGTAAAACTTGTTTGGCTTCCTAGGAGCAGGGGTTAGACAGAGTGTAAGGCAATGTCTTCAAAAAATACATCAGTCCATATGTGTACAGCAAGAATAGCCAGTGGTCTGGGTGGAGGCAAGTTTAGCATTTCCCTTCAGTGGATCTGTACCTGAGAGACCCGTTTACTTTCCCCAACTGAAAACCTCCTTTATTCTATACAGGGTATCTCCTAAGGAAAGGTCCGTAGGGGAGGAAGACTAAATGCAGGGCATCAGAGTCTAGGTTTGAGGTGGTAGGTGGCCAGAGTAAGACCATTCCTCCTTATCCTAAGACCTAGAGGAATCTTCCTCTTCCTGAAAAGCTACATCCCTGCTCATTTTACACAGGGAGGCCTCAGAGATGGAAGAATAAAAGGGCTCTCTAGATTTCACGAAGGCCATAACTCCTGTGCTATTTTAAGATAGTTTTGGGCTTCGGTCTGAGACGTCATTGACGCAGGGAGTGGAGAAGAAGAAAAAACAGACGTGGTTTGCTTCAGTCTGGGTGTTCATTTTAAAGGGGGAACTAGAGGATGCGGTCATGAGACCATGACTTCAATTGCAGCTTCAGTAGTTGAGAAAGACAAGGAGTCTACCTCAAGACCCACAGCGTGGACACTAGAAACTGAGGCCTGCACAGCAACCTCGGACCCGAACAACATGCAAGCTGTGGTGGCATTTGTAGGAAGAATGGAAACCATAGTGGCTTCTTGAGGGGTTTCACCAGATGGTTCGAGCCTAGGAGTTGCCAGACTAGGAAGCTGCAAAGATAAGTGAACAGAATGTACATTATAGCTTTTTTTTGGTAACATCAGGGCTATTGGCCTTTTGTCTTTTTTAGAATGATGCCAGCAGATGCCAGAGTTTGTGGAGGATTTGCAGTAGTAGTGGACTGTGATGCCACTGAGGAAGAAGAAGCTCCATATGGATGGCTATTACCTTGGCCTCATATTTGAGAGTTTTCACATGGAATTTTTCACAGCCAGGACAGTTAAAAAATGTCATATTAAGGCAAAACAAGTCAAAATCTTTTTGTGGGATTTGCTTCCAACACTTCAAGCAATCGGAAACTTTTCTAAACATTAAATCAGCAGAGAAGTTTCTCCAATGGGGTACTTATCTGACTAAAAGAAGGATCTCTGGAAAAAATGAACAGACTAATGGACTACGAACATAGTGAGCAAAAGTGAACCTCATTTCATTTCTTTCTAGCCATGCAGTGCAGACTGCGCCGATGGACATTCTTCTTGTATCCTGACATCATATTTTTCCAGGGCTTAATCACGTTAGTCTTAAACCGGTCCTGGAAGCACGCCCATTAAAATGAAACAAAATAAAATAGAATAAGATGGGATGAAGTAGAGTAAGGTAAAATCAAATCACATCACATCACAGAATAGATCATGATTAGATCATAATATATATTATAATTGGTATGAAAAAACATTTTGTAGGTTGTTTTTATCCTATTCTATTTTATATGCGTTCATTAGCTTGATGTATATTTGTCATACTTTGTTTTATTTTTATATATTTTTTATATGAACATATATATGCGTATACATATTTATCCATTCATGGTTTTTTGTGCGTATCAATGTTGTTTTTATATACATAACTTTTTACTGTTCGTTTAACATGGAATGCATTCTGTACTTAGCATTTGCTTTACTGCTGAATGGGTTAATTAATTAACTGATTCTTCTGCTGTACCTGGATTGGTTAGTACCATTTCAAATCTGTTTAAATTAAGCGGATTGTTTTTTGAGATCTGATGAAGCATGTTTTACATGTGAAAGCGCTTATCCGTCGACTACACAATAAATTTAACTGAATTTTTGAGCCTGGTGGTCCTGCCTTGTGTTTTTACCTTGTATCCTGACATCCAGATGTCAGTCTTCGGAAATCCATCAGCTAGGGATGATGTAAACATTCTGAGAGAGAGAGAGAGAAAAAAAAAATTCGGACCAGTCACAGGTTTCTGCATGGTAGGAAAACCCAAGAATCATTACTGTGATACTGACTATGAAGAACATCCATGACTGCCTTGGCCAGAAAGACATCACCACAATGCTCTTGGTGGTTTCCAAATGAATTTGCAGCGGTACCCTGGATTTTACTGGAAAGTGTGGAGAAGTAAACAGGAACACTCCTGTTCAAGGAAATGAAAAAGAAAAACAAAAGAAAATAAAAGGCATCTATCTTCCAGGCCTGCTTGAATTGAGTCTTGAGGAACTCCTCAGAGATGGATCAAAATCTTGAAGATCCCCTAATCTAGTTTCCATTTGTAAGTGGCTGCCTTTGTACTGCTCAGCTTGTCTGTCATACAATTTTGCTCTGATGGTACTGTAGGATGCCTGCAGAGTGATACTGTGCTATGAAGCTATATCCCAAGCTAACAAAGCTAGCCTGCAGCAAGAGTACAACCTGTTTTCACATTCCTTGTTTAGGACCAAAGATGATTCAGGGAGTTGTGTGCATTGACCAGGTCAAGTATACCATTTTACACAAATGTGCTTGCATCCGTCCTTGTTCCACATACTCTGCACTTTTATCCCTCCTGAAACTTCTTCCCAAGCAGTCAGATGTGTCTGTGTTGAAGGACTGTTTTGGAGCAGGGAAGACTTGGATTTGGGGATACGTGTTGTCTCCACCAAGTGACTTCCCTCCTAAAAAACTCCAGCACTGGAATCTGAAAAGACAAAAGGATGCTATTGCTGGGACCAAAGAGACTTCAGATACCAAAGTATCCCTCTCATGTGTAGTCCTACCAAGGGTATCATGGAGAATCATAGAAGCAATGAGACCCAAAACCCTGAAGTATTGCCTTGCAGTGACTGAAGTCTGAGTGGAAAATCTCAGAAACTGATGTAGATATAGATCAATTTCTCCTGTTGGAAGAAAAGCGAACTGTGGTGTCTAGTTGACATCCAGAAACATAATCTTGTGGAATGGAGTCAAGAAAGACTTTTGAATGTTCTCTTGGAATCCCAGCTTGTGTAAGAGATCCCTCATCCAAGAAAAATATTACCATCACTTTTAAAAAAGGCTCTGCAAAGATAAGACAGACAGTCATCCAAACAAGGAAAAAAAAAGTGGATACCCTGTAGCCTGCAATGAGCTATAACTAGAGCTAGTCACTTTGGGAACACTCTTGGTACAGTAGACAGGCCAAAGAGTATGGCTGGAAATCATGTGATCCAGACACACAAAACCTTAAGAAACATCTGAAGTCTGAATGAATAGGGATATTATAAGCATATTTAAAGTCTAGTGTTTTAAAGAAATTTGAAAGACTAAGAGGAGATAAAAGGTTGCAAAGTGACAATTTTGAATTTGGGCTATATCACAAACAGGTTAAGGAAAGAAAGATCCATAACTATAATAGGCATTTTTTTTTCTTTGGCACTAAAAGCATCCTTGAATAAAAGCCCTTTCCACCTGGAAAGAGGGAGCTTGACTTATCACTCCGTGGGGCAGAATGTGATGAACCGGTAGAAACAACACAGTCTGGTCTGAAGGATGAGGAATTGTCCCACTGACAGAAGGAATTTCCTCACACTGCTATCTGTAGCCCAGATTGGCAATCCTCAGAATCCATTTGTCTGAAAATATAAGTTGCCAAACAAAAAAAAAAAAAGGTTCAGACATTCTGGAAGGGGAAAAAGAGAGAGAGGGAACAAAGTCTCTTAAACAGTCATTCTGACTTACCAAACTGACCAGGTTCTGGGAGTTTCCTGAATTATTTTTGGAACCCCCTTGCCATTTATTCTTAGATTTCTATTAAACTGTATTTTTTAAACTATTTTGTTTCCTTACCAAAACTGGATGAGTTAGAGATTCCCTTAGAAAACGAGAGCTGGAAAATCAGAGTCCTTGAATCAGCTTACCCTTTCATCACAGTTTTTAATCACCTCTGTAGCAGAAGGGCCAAAAATGAAATCTCTACCCAAAGGAGAATTTAAAATCTCACTTTTATCATCATCTGGGAGGTTTTCTGAGAACGTAACATGCAAACCTCATAAAAAAATAGTACCAGCGCAGTGGCCAGAGCCCTTGAAAATGTTCAACGGAGTCATACATACACTGTAAACAATGAGTAGTGACTTAAACACACAGAAAAAAAAAAAAAAGCAGATTTTTTCCTCACAAGTAAACTGCAGATAAAACATTTCTTATACTTTCACAATTAGACAGAACAAAACTTAACATATGAGCCTGATAATTCAAAATTCTAAAAAAACAACAAAGGTGCAGAAGCATACGCCATGGACAAGGGGAACACTGTTCACACTGCCTACCTTGACCTAGCCAAAGCCTTCGACACCATTCCCCACTCAAGCATAATACGTAAACTCTCCCAGTCTCCCAGACAGGCATCAACCCGTAAGTTACTAGATGGGTAGCTAAGTTGCTCACTCAGTCAAAACAAGGAAAGCCACCTCTAATAGACCTGTAAAGAGCGTGAACCCCAAAGATTGATGTTGGGGCCTCTACTGTTTGGGATATATGCTTCTGAGGTGCAAGCCAAAACCAGTAATCTATGGCTGACCAAGCTTGCAGATGACTGCAAACTGGGTGCCGTTTTAAATTCTCCTAGTGATGTGAACATTCTCCAAGAGGGCCTTACCCAAACTAATGACTGGTGCCAGAAGCATGGCCTCAAACTTAATGTCAACAAATGCATCATTATCCCTTTTGGGGAAAATGGCATTCCCCACAAATTATCACGTTAATAACAACGTACTACGCATGCAATCAGTTGTGAGGGACTTGGGCACCTAGGTGGTTAGCAACCTGACTTTTGGCCACCACGTTGCCTCCATTGTATGGAAGGCTTTCGACATGGCCCACCTCATTAACAACAAAGAGGTTGTAACATCCCTGTACTCCTCCATTATCAGACCCATTATCAAGTACAATGCCCACTTCAGCATGTACCATTATCAAGTACAATGCCCACTTCAGCATGTACCTTGCCAAGCACATGCAAGCAGTTGGAGAGACCAAAGAGGTTCCTGACCAGGAAAATTCAGTGTCTCAAAACACCTATCCTATACAGATAGGCTAAAAGCCCTGTCCCTCTACTCAGTCTCATACAGACTGCTCAGAGGTGACCCGTGTTTGGCATGCAAGGCCATCTCAGCCCCAGCATTGACGGAGTTGTTGCATATCCATAAGTCAATCTCCACTCACACAACCCGCACATAAGATCTCAACCTGGTCTGTGACATTAACAGAACCCGTTGACAGGAGATTCCCACATCTGTGGAACAGACTCCCTCTCCATGTCAAGCAGAGTACCTTTCTAGCCCTCCTTAAGAGGAACCTGGATAGGAAACAGAAAATACACCCCTGGGATCCCACCTGTGTCCCTGCTGGAGAGGGGAAACAGGTGTTGACTGTTGGTGCATGGGCAAAATTCTTGGCTAGACTTTTAAGGGCCTCTGGGTGAATAGCCTAGTATCATCCTATGAACCTATGTGCTCTAGTAGGTTCCTCAACAGTCTGGTCCAGGGAGTTTTGGTTTATAAAAGTAAAAAAATTTGCACATATTTATTGTGGTACAGGTCACCAAGTTAACCATTTGGTAGCTAAAATTACCTAGGATAATGGGGAATTCACCAAGAATATTTAGGAATGCTGTCTGATTCTCTGCAGACATGGAGGAGGTTCTGTAGCATGGAATGAAGTGAAAGCAGATCTTATTTTGCATGATTTGAACCTTTACATGTTCCACTTATCGATCTGTAGCAGTCTGTCTCAATGTAATGTTATTTCTAACAAATATGAATACGCCTTGAAAGTTTCAAGTAGGTCATGACAGGTAAGCACAAAACCCAGATATTGAGGAAGGAGTACCCTTTAGACACCTAAACCACTTTCCTGTAACACATACATGGATGTGCTCTAAATGGAGGTCCTCAATGTCTAGAAGTTTGTTTACACTTCTAGGATTAGTTAAGGCCAACCTTGATATGGTCCAGTGGTTGATTTGTTTAGGAAATTAGGCTAGGAGGTTCATCAGTAAGACCTAGTCTAAAAAAAGGCGCAATACGGGCTGCAAAAGTTTTTGCTAGCATGTGGAAGCTGTGGAACGAAAGGTGCGGACCACCGCTGGCTAAGAACAACCATCAAGCAACTGATGCATACACTGGATCCTCCAAAACAGCACCTACAGTTTAGTCAACTGTTAAAACCAATCATAATTTTCTTAAAACCAATTATAAATTTTCTTTAAACCAAAGAATTATTTTGGCGATTAAAGGATTCCACTTAATACTAGATTCTTTCCTGCAACTGTAACATGCAGAGAGAGCTCAGTCATGTCTCTCTCAAGTTTCTGGCATGTGAGGTCATTTACCCCAACACTGGCCACCACCACACAGTACGCCTTTTTCTTTTTCACGGGTCCTGAGGGCCCCTGTAGTGTCAACAATTTTGTATCCTGACAGGCAACTCATCATCACCCTGTTTTGGTCCAGCCTCGTTAGTATATCTGCGTATGCCATCACTAATCACTAGTTGTTGTGTCTTTCAGCTTTTCCCGGTTAGGGGTCGCGCAGCGGACCTCCGGTCTGCTAATGATTAGCGGTAGATTTTTACGTGCCGAGTTGCCGGCCCTGACGACAACCTTCAACGAAGGTATGCCCATTCACGCATGTCTCCACACAGAAGACACTCTAGTTGAGAATCGAGCAGGACGTCTTACTGTGAGGCGACAACGCTACCACAGCACCACCACCACAGTCCATCACTAATCACTAGTGAATTTCTATTTGTGTTTCAAGATAGCTTAGATGCAATTGGTCTGATACGTGAGGTTTCTTGGGGACTCACAGCTGTGTTAGACATAACTGGTAATGCAGTGCTTCGCTGGTGGCATCAAGGATAAATGTGATGTAGCACGCACAGCACTATGTAGAGGGGAGAGTGGTGGCAATGGGAACCAAAATAACACCTCCAATGGCTTCAGAACAATGAAGAAACAAGCTTGTGTTAAATTCCATAAACTTAACTAAAGGGGGACTCTAGAGTTGGGAAAATACTGTCAACAAAAATATACAAACACTGTCCTGGTGTTTGAAGGAGGAGAGACACGAGTGCATCATCCCACATCCAACAGTAATAACAGAAAATGCAGACAAAAACGAAATCATTCCTGATGAAGTATTTGAAAACAGGTTCTTGAATCAGACCATAAATGGAAATGGGGCATCTTGGATGTAAAACTTATAACCCAATTTAGAAAGAAATAGAAAAGCACCAAGCTGCAGCACAAACACTCTTGCCATTTCTGAGTTACTGGTAAAAGAAACGCGATGCAGCACGCATGTACAAATATGAACAACCAACATGCACTAACATCTCATCTGCCTTTTCTGAGAAACTTAATTTCATCTTTGAAAAACAAAATTTGCTAGACAGTGCAGTTATGTTACGTAAATGCAGTCAACTGCAATACCAATGCAGAAACACAGCGGTATTCAAACAAAACAAATTAAAGTCCAAGACGACAAGATGTTCTATTATTTTAACTAACCCTATTCAAAACAAAGACATGAAATAAGTTGAAAAAGAAAACAAATCGGCTATTAGATTTTGAAACTAGAACTAGAAGAACCTATATATATTTGGAATACCTAAATTATGGGATAATCAGAGAAGGCTAGAGAAAACAGTGGAAGAATTCTTTAAAACTATATTGGAATTATAACCACCACTGAAAAGAAAAACTAATACATACAGTTGCCATGCAAAATCAAGGGACTAAAGATGTGAATAAATATCAGGCTGTACTCATAACATTTTGTAAAACTAAAGACAGAGGAAAAATGTTTGCAGTAACAAGGAAAAAATATGTTGCTCTTCGAAGGCTATAAAAATTACAATCTTTGCAGACTTTCTATACGAAGTTGCGAAGCAAAGAAAGAAGCTCTCTGAAGTAAGACCCTTACTTCAGAGAACTATTATAAAATCTTTTTCCTTTCTTTATTTATTTTTTTATTTCCTGCAAAACTAAAGGTCATTTGGAAGGGTGGCTCCAACAGGAACAGAAGCAGTAGCCAAGCATGAATTGAGTGCTCCAACAAGAACAGAAGCAGAAGCCAAGCATGAATTAACTGTATAAAAACTTTTATAAAGCCCCTATTAAACAGACCTTTTCCTTGCTTGTTCCTGACATGGCTGACTATAGTCAAAGAATTTCTTCATGGACTAAGTTGACACACTTTTTTTTTCTTCCTTTTTAGGTCATATTTTCCTTCCTTTATATAGGTGTGGTGGCACTGAAATCGTTCAGCTGTACTGTTCTTTCAACTCATCTCAAGTAAAAATATAAAAATCTAATTTATAAACATACGGAGTTATAGTATTACAGTTGTTTGTTTCAATGGTGCACATACATTTTCAAATCTATGTTTACTGTTCAAGTTTATAAGAAATAGAGCTGAAAATGTGTTCTTACTTCATGAAATACATTTGCATCCTGTCCAATGAGAGTATATGAAAACTAAATATACTTGGATCAAGGAGATAGACAGTAATTTTGGTCCTAAAGAATCTGCAGGTGTTTCAACTATTGTTAAGAAGAACTGTCCAGATCTTCTGGATAAGATCCGTTTAATAAATTAGTGAGAGTGTTACTTTAAAATTACACTATCTTTAAGTGTTAACACAATTAGTCTCCAAAGTGTCTATGCTCCATTTGAAAAGTATCACAAAATGTTAGATGGAGATTTATTAGTTGAAATTTTTTTAGAGAGAGAAATATTAACAGATGGAAGGAGACCAAGTCACAATAATTTCAAAAGATTCACATATTTCACACTCAAAAAATATCAGTTCTTGAAACTAATTTACTTCCACGATGACTGCACATTGAGTAACAGCTTATTTCGAGCTCTCCCAGTGTGAAAACAGAAACTCAGCAGAGAGGGCCAGTAGACTTGTGTTTATGGGTAAATTTCAGTAACTGGCTTACTAACTGCACTGCCTGGATGTCAGGAATAAAGAAATACAGAAGACCTGGGAAAAAATCAGCTACAAAAAGTGAGGAAGAAACACTCACTGGGGACAGCTCTGCAGCTGTTCGGCAAAAAGCAATGCAACCTCCAGACATAACTTCAATAACCTACAGGAAAACAGACAACTGCATACAGACCTGGTTAAAATAAATAAAACACTGATGAAGTATATCAACACAAACAAAAGGCTGGAAAAAAATGGAAGAAGCTTTAGACAGATATTAAGATGAGATGAAAAAGCTGCAAAAATCAGAGGTTGGAATAAAGAACAGGCTGGCTGAATATCAGACTGCTCAGGAAGAGAGGTTTCAAAATGAATTAGAGGACAGAAAGGGATTAGGGAAAACCTGAGATTTTTCTGCCATACCAGAGAAGCTGGAAGGAACAGACTGCATTAATTTTATGAAAGCACAAATAAGCAATTGGACTGGTATTCTACAGCAGGAGCTGTTAGTTGAATCTGTATGCTCCAAACCTGGCTATAAGAAAGCAACTTAGATGTTTAACAGTAAAGATGCAAACCTACCAGCAGGAGGAGTTTAAGACAAAATGATGGCAGAAAGACAAAGTACTAAAAGTGGGAGACAGAAGAGTGTTTGTGGAGAATGATTACTCATTGTACACCAGACAGAACCAGAGCAAATTTATTCCACTATTCAGGGAATGTCGAGATGCAGGTGTGAAATTCAAACTGCTATACCCAGCTGTTTCCAAGTGTTCTTCCCTGGAGGGATAAAATAATTTTCTGATTAAGTACATGTTATGGAGGAAATACAAAAAAGTTTGTCCAACAAAAGGTAATCTGTGAAACAAACAAAGATTCTGCTTCTTGTTATTCTGGTAATAAAGACCCACACAAGGACTGTACCTGTGAAACCTTTTCAAATTTTTCAATGGAAAATGTTGGAGAGAAGGTAGGGAGCTTGACAGTTGTCAAGAAGAATCGAGAGTACATTGGAAATGAAGCAGAGACAGAATTTCAGAGATGAACGGTAATAAAACCAGTAACTTAATACTGAATTACAATGCAATAATTATACTTGTGAAATAGAACAAGAAAATCTGGAAACATTGGACTTTTTCAGAGTTTGTTGGACTTGTAAGGGACTCTAAAGCATATGCCCTACTTCATGTCATTAATGTTTGGAAAAGTGCTTTGGGGAGGGCAATAGAAGGGAGAAAGTTAACTGCAAGTCATTTTTTTTCTTAAAAAGTACCAGTTGTGGCATGTGGTTTTCTTTACATGCTGCAAAAATTTTTTTTGTTATTTTTAAGTGTAATGGGGATTGTAAACAGATGCTGCTGTTTTTTTTTTTCTTTGCTTTCTCCCTTCTTTCTCTCTTCTTGTTCAGTTTTAAGAAATGCAGGTACTACAATGTATGAAAAACCCTGCTTAAACAGAATGAAGAAAAATGAATGTGTTTTTTCTCATTCTTGCGTGGGGAAACAACTGAACTAAGACCTTAGATTGCTTTATTAACAAATTTTAAGAGACAGTAAATAAATGAAAAAGAACACTGAATATTATTAGGCTATTTTTTCCCTAATGTAAGCTCAGTAACAATTCTGCATCTGGTCTTCATGTTCCCATGGAAACAATCTGATAAAGAGAAACTGGCTGCTTGGTTCTCAGGCTTCATGGAGACAATCTGCTTACCAGAAACTAGCTACAGTACAGTGCAGAATGACAGGCTGAGGAAAAAAAAGGGAAAAAAAAAGAAATTGGCTAAGAGATAATGTTCTCTGAAAGCATTCAGGGGGCTTTCTCAAGGTAGTTTGATGTTCTCTGAACACATTCAGGGGTTTTCCCAGATGGGAGCGCTACAAAGATAAAACAAGACAAAACCAATCAGCACTTAAAAGAAGCACAGGCTGCACCATTCATCTTCGCATGGATAACCTTTCTTTTAGGTTAACTCAACTCTGAGTGCGGCTGTCAGTTCGGAACTTTTGTTCCTTTTAGGAGAACTTCAATATCTGAAGGTGTACATAGTTTTGTTTGTTAATTAGTATTAAGTTAATAGGATTTAGGGGGGGTATTGGGGATTTGTTTTTTTTTTCTTTGAGGGCTTTCAATAAAACAAAGTTTTATATGATGTGACATAGGCTCAAATGTATATGTCAAGAAACAACTGTGTAAACGTTCAACCTGCCAAACAGTGTATGTATGCAACATAAAAGCTGGAACTAGATATTTAACAAAAAAGGTGTTATACACAAAAGGTGGGAATAATAACTTAATATGATGATGCTTTTTAATGTCTTTAAAATGTAAATGGCCTTGCAGATAAGCATAAACAAGAAAGAGTAGTGAACTATATTAAAGAGTGCAAATAGCTATGTTACAAGAGACACACTTAGAAAGAACTGAATATGTGAATTTCACAAAGAAATGTTTTCAGGATTGTTATTCGGCGGAACACCTGGGACAAAGAAAAAAAGAGGAGTACTTACATTAATTTCTGATAAAGATAATAATGGCAGATTTGCAGTGCTAAGGGGCTACTGCCAAGGGAGGAGGACTACACTGGAATGTATTTACATTCACCTAAAACTGCTATAATGGAGCTTAAAATTCTGGGAGAAATAATCAAGTTTCAATAAAGAATATTACTTATTAGTGGGGACTAGAACTTGATTTGCAGCAGTAAAGATGTGTCCGTGGAGCACAGAAGGAAGAGAATAACAAAGAAGGGTAGATTTTGAAGAAATTTATGAAAATATTTGGCTTGGAAGATGTGTATTCAGTAATCGGAGTTGAGTGAATTTACAAATTATACCCCAAGATATAAAACTGGGCTGGGCTAGACAGAATTTACATTTCACAGGAACATATGTTTTAATTGAAGGGCTTGGTACCCACCCAATAACTATTTCAGATCATGTGCCAATAATAGCTAAACTAAAAACAAAGGGTAATGAAAAAAAATGAGACACTGGTGATTTCCTATGCATCTGTTGAAAAGAGAGGAATTTAAAGAATGGGTAGTTGAGATTATTCAGGAGCAGGATAGAAATTTCTTCTGAAAATATAGCTAAAGGAGTAGGATAAAATTAAGGTGGAGTTTAAAAAATACGATGGAAATAAAAAGAAAGGGGACTATAGTTAAAAAGTAACAAGAACTATTTAAAGAGACTGACAAATGTGAAACTATTGCAGAATAGGGAGAAACTCAAAGAACAAGAGGAGGATGAACAGCAGAATGTTATGCAAAAAATAAGGGATTACCTCAATAATATGCACGAGCTTAGAAAGATTGCTGTTAAGCAACTGCTTTTGATACCACCACCAGAGCACAAAAACTTTTAGCAGGACAACTCCGGCAACAGAAAGCAGGAAGGGTGGTCACCAAACTTAGGGAGTCTATAACAAAGAAGGTAACAAGAGATCCTGTAGAGGTATTAGAAATATTTCAGAAATTCTATGAGAGTTATTATAGAGAAGAGAAATATGAAAAATCAATAAATTATACAAATGGAAATGTTTATGGAAGAATTAAATATGCCAAGGTTAGAGGTAGATGGGGCTCAATTACTAACAGGATAGGAGGTGAAGAGATAAAAATTGTGATGTATAATCAATCAATCTACAGGAAAGCCCCCAGGAACAGATAGTATTCCTGTAGAGGCTTGGAAGCTAGGAGGAAAAAAACTGCTAAAGATCTGGAAGGTTTTGTTTAACAAATTTGTAAGAGGAGGAGAAGTGCCACAGTCCTGGAAAAAAGCAGTGGTAGCTATAATACCTAAAGAGGGTAAGGGATCCATCAGATCCAGCTTCATACAGGCCCATTTCAATACTAAACAAGGAATATAAATTGTTCATGTCTATAATGGCTAAAAGAAAGGCAAATGTAGTGCCAAAACTGATAAAGATCAATGTGGTTTTCTGAAGGGGAGACAAACATTTGATAACATTAACAAAACACTGACGATCCAGTGGGAAGCAGAATGTAAGAAAATTCCACTGTTGTTGGTGGGTCTTGATGCAAAGAAAGCATTTGACAGAGTAAGCTGGGACTTTATGAGCAGGGCAATGCATTTCCTGAAAAAAATAGAAGGTCGATTAGGAGAATACATGAGGGATCAGAGGTGAAAATTGAATTTCTGCTTGAGCAGAGGAACCAGGCATGGGTGTCCTCTCTCCCCTTTACTAACTGCATTATATTTAAAACCACTGGCAAAGAAAATAAGGGACTCAGAAATTCAAGGATATAATTGGTATGCTAGTCAAGAAAAGCTGGCTTTATTTGCAGATGACATTTTATACCTGACAAAAACAGAAAAAGGCATTACAGTGTTGTGGAACATTCTGAGACAGTTTTAGCTTCATTTAATTCTTTTTTTTTAATAATATTTTTATTGTTTTTCTTTTCTTGTTATTCATTACAGAACATTTGCTCAAAAGGTATACAATTGATGTTCTAACAGAAATTTTATCAATATTCTTACAACATATTTACATTTACATGAATGCTTCCATACTCTCTCTTAAAAGTAAAAAAATATATATGTTATTTTCTCCAGGGTTAGCATCTTGGAAAAGTGTAGTTTCAATTATTGTTATGTTTTGTATTGTGTATATTGAAGAGGTAGTTCAGGTTCTATGTTTTATGCCAGTATAATATTGAAATTTTGTTCCCATGTTTTCAAGTTGTAGGGTTTTTTGTTTTGTTTATTTAATATGTATTTGTGGGCCAAGATGTGTTTTATCGCTAAGGTCCTAAAGTTTTCCCATGAGGTTTTAGATGGGGTCAAGCCAGTTAGTAGCTATGTAAAGTTTCATTAGCATAAAAATATTTATTAGGATGATAATTTGGGTTTTAGATGGGTTATTTGGGGGGGGATACGCAATACCATAAATTCCCAAGTAAGCGTTGTTGTTTGATATCCCATCTTTTGGAGTTGTATTTTCAGTGAGTTCCAAAATTTATATATACATTTACAGCTCCAGAACATATGCAAAAGGTCAGCAGTTTCATCTTTGCAATGTGGGCACTTTGGAGAATTTGTAGGGTTAAATTTATGCAAGCTAAGGCGTGTGTAGTAAGCATCATTGTATATCATGAGTTGGGCAAATGATAGCTTTTGAAGGAAATGGATTTTATCGTTAAATTAATTGCATGTGCTATTTTGTTTTCTTCCACCAGTGGCAATTTTTCTTTCCAGTATTTAGCTAAGAGTAGCCGATTTTGATATTTGATGTCTTTTATCAATTTGTATGAGTATGTTATAAATTTG
This sequence comes from Protopterus annectens, assembly GCF_019279795.1. Taxonomy (NCBI): domain Eukaryota; kingdom Metazoa; phylum Chordata; order Ceratodontiformes; family Protopteridae; genus Protopterus; species Protopterus annectens. The sequence goes on along the minus strand of NC_056747.1, from coordinate 335,915,369 downwards.
GTGTTTTGTAAAATGGCTTGCCATGGTGATATACATTTCGTTAATTCCTCTTTAATGATGATTAGATTTTTAAAGTAATTTGTAGATATTTCTTTAATCTGTCTCAAGATCAATAAATAAGATTTGGGAAGACTCAGTTGCTGTCTTAATTCATGAGCTGAACAATTTATGTATGGATATATATCTTGTAATAAGTTTATTATAAGTGGGAATCTTTTCAGGTCTATTAGCTGGTTATCAATTTTCAAGTTAGGATTTATGTGGAAGGGTTGTAGAGTCATCATGTATTGAAAGAGATTTACTGATCTAAAGAGATTTTGCGTTAATGATGGGTTCCATTACATTATATGTTTTAGTGTTGTCTCTGTTTAAAAAGGGCAATGATTTGGGATTAATATTCAGATTTTTAATATATTTAAAACATATCTTTAACCAGTGTGGGGACCAATTATTGCTTTGCGTATCGTAGGTTGTAATTCTTAAAGTTCTATTTGCATTTATGATTAAGTAGTAAATCTCAAAATTAGGTAGATCTAGTCCACCTTTGCTTTTCGGGGTCATCAATTTATCATAAGATATTCTACTTTTTCTTGGTTCCCAAATAAATTTGTCGAATTCAGTGTGTATTTGTTTAAAAAATTTCTTGGGTATTAGCAACTGTGCAGACCTGAAAATGTATAATAGTCTAGGCAAGACATTCATTTTAATAAATCAAAACTTTTGCTAGTGGTGGTAATTTCAAATTTTTCCACCTTTTTAGATCGGCTAAAATGTGTTCACAATTTTAATATTATTGAGATAAAAATCTTTATTATCTGTAGAGTATGTAATTCCTAAGTATTTGACCTTTTCTTCAGTTTTTAATTGGCCTATCAATGGTAAAAGTGAGAAAGGTTTCGGAGTTCTTAAAGGGAATATGTTGGTTTTATTAAGGTTTATTTTATAGTTTGATATTAATGCAAATTCTTCAATGGCAGATATTTTTTCGGTGTCTGAGATAGGTGTTGTACAGTATATGTTGAGGTCATCTGCGAAAGCTGATAAGGCGATTTTGGTACCATAAATTACTGGGGCATTATGATATATCTTTTGTTTGATATATAGGAATAGGGGTTCTAGGTACATGTTAAATAATAGGGGTGATAGAGGGCATCCTTGTCGGGTACCATTTCTGATTTGAATTCTTTTGGAACATGTTTTATTTATATATAATGTTGTATAAGAGTTATTGTATAATGTTTGTAAAGTTAGAATTAATTTTTGTGGTATATTAAAGTAGGGTAAGATCTGAAATAAAACTTTTATATTAACTCTATCAAAGGCCTTTTGTGCATCTATAATGAGTGCGTACATGTTTAGTTTCTTTTGGTTAGCATATGAAGTTAATGTATATAGTGTTAAAGTATTATCACTGGTTTGTCTAGATGCTAAAAAGCCAGACTGTTCATTGGATATAATTATGTTTGATATTTTCTTCAGTCTACTAGCCAGAATAGATGTCAGAATTTTAGTATCAATATTTAGAAGGGATATAGGTCTGTAGTTGTCCGGGTTCTGAGGATCTGATTTTTCTTTGGGTATAAAAATTGTTTTGGATGCATTAAAATGTATATCATTAATTGTATTTATTATGTAATTTAGTACGTGTGATAGAATTTGAGCAATAATAAGGTAGAATGTTTTATAAAATTCCATTGTAAGGCCATCTGGACCAGGAGCTTTATGTGGTTTTAGTTTTTTAATTGTAGTTGTTATTTCTTCAATGGATATTGGTTTTATTAGGTCTTTTTGTAGTTCCTCATCAATTTTCGGAAAGTTAAGTTTTTGTAGGAAGTCACTGTTATTTTCATATGTGGATAAGTTTTTTTGTTCTCCATAGACTTGTGAGTATATCATTTCAAATGTGTTAATAATATCCTCAGTTCTCGTAAAGGATTTATTTTTATAGCAAATTTCATGAATTTGGGAGGGTGTTTTAGACTGGTTAATAATTCTTGCTAGTGCTCGTGACGGAGTTTGTATATGGTTCGCATATTTTGCAAGTATTTTAGTTTCTTGAAATGGTAATTATTATTTTGGATTAAGAAAAGTTCTTTCTGACATTTCAATAGTTCTGATTCAGTTTGTGTGTTATGATTTTTCATTAAATCCTGGTCTAATGATTTGATTTTACTCTCTAGTAACTGTTCTTCTCTGTGTTGGATTTTTTTATAATATGAAGCTTTTTGGATGAAGATACCTCTTATCTGGGCCTTAGTTGCCACCCATTCAATATCCGGTGGGTGTTGCTCTTTTACTATCTTGACTAATGAGGTTTTAAGTATGTCCTGTATTTCCTGAACTATTTCCTTTTTATTTAAGAGGTTGGGGTTTAAGGACCAGTTATATCCCCTATATGGTGTGTTGGTTCTAGAATCCTTGAAAATGTTTAATGTAATTTTAGAATGGTCTGATTGGTAGCGGCATGTATATCTACTGTGGGATCAAGATTGATTAGTGCTTCCGAGATTAGAAAGAAGTCTATTCTTGACCACATTTTATGACAGTTGGAGTAAAACGTAAAGTCGTTTGAGGTATGAGTCATATTTAAGTTCGCTTAATGTTAACACTGCTTGGTTATTACAGCTTAATTTAATTCTGTTATCAAGAAAAGCTCTGAAACAAAAGGCAACAGCAGTAAATTATGTATCCACACATTAACTGGTTCAGGAATACCCATATTTATGTGGACATGATAAAATTAAATATTTAGGAGTATGAATTAAAAAAATTACTCTAGTGCAGCATCTAAGGATATGTGGGAGACTATAAACAAAAGATAATACAAAAACAGAAAAAGGAAGCTTTGTTATATGGATATGGATAGTAAGATGCAAGCGGTTAAAATGTTTTTAGTCTCTTTAGTCTTTTACATAAGATCAGGCATATTTTTTATCAACCAGAGGAGAAGTTGTGGGTAGCACTTATTAAAGAGTTGAAGGACTTTATCTGGAAGGGGAAGACGACAATAGTCAAGTAGGATAAAATGATTCTTCCAGTAGATCAGGGCAGATTGGGATTACCCAATTTGAAGGGGTACAAGACTCTTATACATAGCACAAGCAGAAAACTATAATTCAAAGTGGAAAGGAATGATGGTGAAACATGGGGGAAACACAAGAAGCTTAGAGAGACTAGTATTTTGGATGCAGGCCTTTAAGGAGAACAGCAGCAATCATGCAGATTTTAATAGAATCTAGAACAGAAGCTGCCGGTAAAAAAGGAATAATTAGTAGAAAATATAAAATATTGCATGATAACTATAAGAATCAGAGGAAGTTAGAAAGGCTTTGAAGACAGACTGGATAAGAAATTCAAAAAGAAACAATGGGAGGATATCTGTACGTCTCACACATATGCAACAAAATCTAGAAGTTTTAGGATTTTTGCCTCAAAAATGTTTACATGGATATTTTTACACCCCAAGTAAACATCAAAGAATTTTTCATCAGGTAGACAGAAAATGTTGGAGGTGTGAAGGGGAAGAAAGAGTTAATTAACATATTTGCTGGAAGTGCGGTGAGTTGGTAGACTTGAATTCCCTGCGGGATGCACTGTCAGAGATGCTGGGTGGGCAGATTGGTCTGACGAGGGAGATGACTTTTCTGAGCTATAACACAGAATCAGAATTGCCTAGACATGGTAAGGCCTTGCTGTGTCTAATAATGGTGACAGCCAAAAAAGCAATTACTGGAAAATGGAAATCAAAATCTATTCACTACTTCCAGTATAGCTGGCTAACAGCAAGAGATAAAGCAACTGGCATTGAGATCTTTAGAAAAGGGTAGGAACAAACTACATAGGAAAAAATGGGAACTGTGGTAACAATACATACAAGGGAGGAATGAGACCTAAAAGGCAGCAGAACTTAAATGAGCTATGTAATGTTTGAATGAGAAAGATTGGCTAGATTATAAGTGATGTATAAAGTTTGCAACTGAGAGTGTGTCAGTATGGTTTGTGACGTAAAATGCTTGCACCTAGGATTGTGTCGCTGCGATTTGTTTTCATTTATATAAATATATAAGTATGTAGTAAGTGATGCTTTAATGAAGATGTTTCTTGTTAAAAAAAAAAAACAGCAAGAATTGAATAATTTATGTAATACTGTTTAGGTTATATGATATATGGCAATATATGTGAAGTATAACGTTTATGTTAAAGTTTGATTATTTTTATATAGATGTAAATTTGCCTATGTCACAAGGGATAATTCAATAAAGGTGTTTGAAAAAAATTCTTGAACCTAATTTTGCTATGTTTCAAGATTTATATCATGGGGCATAGTTTCAAGTACCTATTTCGTTTTATGGTCAGATTATTGCTTATTGTCTGCAACTTTATAGTAGAGTCAAGCAATAACCGACCTACCTAAAAGAACGATATTGCCCAACTGGTTTAAATCAGTCTTTTTGGAATATATACAAATCAAAATTACTACAGGGATAGGTCTAATGTCTTTAAACACTAAATGGGATGCTTTTAAATTTACTATATACAATTAAATAAAGCATACAATATAAATTATTTAAGAAAAAGCAAGCAAAAAAATATTTAGCTCAGATACAAACCTCAAATCAAATGTTATCAATAAATTATAAATGATAAATATTTATCAATTTGGAAAGAAATTTCAAAATCTGCAGTGCTTTGTTTATGCTTGGTCTTCACCTACTAGTCCATCTGGTATAGATTGTTGCTCACTGGATGAGCTTGATAGCAAGGATGTTGCCTTGAATTTATCTAGATACTTACATCTCCCACAAACAGACAATGACATGTTAATTGAAATATCACTGTCTGAGACCAGTGCTGGTCTTTCGCTTAGCATCTCCCCATTTCTCTTTGCCTATACTCCAATACCAATCCTCGATGGGAAGGCAATCTCTAACCTGCAGTCTGAATAAATTATTGGCCTCTTCCCATTCTATTACCTTTCCTGTCTAATTATTTGCTCCCAGTACCTTGGTTCTTTTGTCAATTTTCTCCAGTAAATTCTAGCCCACTCTTGCCTATTGTCTGTATCCCTAATTGTAGTTAGCCCCATCAGCAGAAGCTCCTTTTGCCAATCCGATGTTGGCTTCATTCTTAAAATCCTTCTTGACACTGTAGAACTATAATACTCTGTATGGTTATTATGGATTTGCATCCAAAATCACAGTCTGTCCCTGTTTCTAGAGCTTCCCCCGTTTTGCCATCATCCCTTCAGGAATATACTTTTCTTGATACTTTTGACAGCATGGTTCACCTGGTTCTCCCACTGTGGAATTTGATGGATGATACAATTGTGTCCATCTGTTAGCAGATCCCCAAAGTCAGAGTGCCTTGCACCAGAGGAACCCTTTTTTTCTGGATCTAATGCAATGTATTCAAGCAATATCTTAGGTCTTTCTTGTAGTGCTATATGCCTTTCAGGGTGTTCCAGTCATGCTCTCAAACAACTTCTAGGTTAAGATGAGGAAAAGTAAACTGGAGTTTATATGGTCTGGAGAGAAACCACATTTTCAATAGCAGTTACTTAACTCTCCATTTTGCACAGGGTGGGCTGCGCTTGTCTGATCTTTAGGTGTATGCACACGCAACCAGGCTACATGCTATGCATGGTTTGGTTATTCCATAGTACTACTCTCAGTAGAACAGCAATCTTTTGGGAAAACATGGTCATACTTTGTTAAGGGGCGATGCTCATGACCAATTTAGTTCCAGAATTTCAACTTCCACAACTCATTCTTTCCAGTACATATTCATGGATGTTTTCCTCATATCACAATTACAAATGTGGTGTTTGCACAGTATTAATTAGCAGAAATTAACATGTTGTGTAGGGCTGCATTTTTGGGGAGTAAATACTGGAGAAATGGAATGATATACCCTGTGTCTCAATTAAAAACTGAATTTTTACTGGATTAATTTTTTTTCTTGATTTTACAACAAATTAGTCCAATAAACTGGTGAAAAAGACTACCGGTGCACCTAGAGGTGATTTCTATTCTAAAAAAGAATATTAGTTAATTATAGATAATTATGTTGGCCTCTTAAAGGAGTCTCTTTTGGATAAATAAAGGTTAAAGTGGTAAAGGGAACTACAACAGACCAAGGTGAATGAATGATTTAATGTTTTGATTGCTCCACAGTATGTTGTGCAGTCTAGGAGAGCATGTTTTGGTTGCAATACCAAATCAGATACTTTTATACTCTAAGTTAAAGAGAATGTACGAAGGGTCACTCCCAGTTACTGCTGGCATGCCTCGGGAGCTATAGGGGACTGGGTCCATCTACTTTGAGGGTCTTAAACTGCACAAATTCAAGAATGAACTGCAGTCTATATGTAATAGTATCCACCACAGGCAAATGAACACTGAATCCATGTTTATGTTAGGCCTGGGCTGGCAAGACAGGGCTCTACAGATATTTGTTGATGTTAGCAAGCAATGTGTTTTAACCCATAAATGGAAGTAATATATTCCTCCCTGTATTAATGACCTGAAACATCAACGCACCAGCAATAATGATTGCTACACTGCTTAACTGATTCGAATTAATGTCAAACGCAAGTTATTCCAATGTATTATTTTCTTCTAGATATCTTTTTAAAACAATCCGATTTGGTGAAAGTAGCTTATAGGCCTCAGGGTCAAAGTCAGACAGCTTCAATGAACATGAAGCTGTGCTTTACTACTAAGGGGGCCTAATTAGAATGCTTTTTTTTTTTTTTATTGATCCGTTTACAAACTGGATTACTGTTGGTTCTTTAAAGATATACACCACTGTCCCTGAAATTTAGTGCGTCCATTAAGGCTTGATTAGTGTTGGAGCACTTCCTGCTTACATACTTAAATCAAGAAAATCTAGCTTCTGAATATCTCTACAACAAAAAGTAAGAACTACTTGCAGCTTTAATTTTTCCTTAACCCTCTAACCCTTTTCCTATTGTGGTTTGAAAAGGCTGCGTATCTGGCATCCACACCTTATGGTACTTTGACTTTCAAAGTCCATTCAGTCACTCTTTAATTGCTATTATCTGTTGTGAAAGCTATTAAAAAGTACTTTCCCCACCAACTGTTTTTCCATAGCTCACTTCGCAAACCGGTGCTGCTCTTGAGTAAACCTACCTTAATATAAATTGTTTCCAGCTCATTAGCCCCTTCTTAAGCTTAGAGCAGCTAGTCTGCATATCAAATAGCATTAATACCATATCCTAGCTCCAACATATTGCCTTTAACCATAGGAACCACCCTAGGAGAACCCTGTTAAAACCCAATCCTTAACCATAACACATCCTAATACAGGACCAGACAATGTGGATACGCAATATTCATTACATATGAATATTTAATTTCCAAATGTGTCTGTGGCTAGCTTTATAGAGATGGGTATCCTGAAACAATGTAGAAATTCTCACATTCTCAAGCAACCAGTTAATCCTTAAAGAAACACAAAGAATGTAAGAGATGTAAATACACAACTTCTTTGGAGGCAAACATCTCACTTGCAAATGAGATTGTCAAAAACGCACACACTACATTCATCACTCACACCACTCAATACACAAATACATCTTCCTATGCTGGGATTCCAGACACTAGCTACGGTTCTTGCCGCCCCTATAGTTCCCTTTTTTAGGCAAGGTTCAAATGACAAATTCACCACCGTAACAGGAACAGGCAAGCAAAAACTGAGGGTGATGCTACTCTATGCTAGAAATCTAAATCTCAAAATGCACTCACGCGAGGCACTCCTTAAAATGGAAAACATTGATATCTGTGCAGTGACTGAGACCTGGTTCAGGGCTCCAGAGAGCACCCCTGCACTACCAGGCAATAACTCGTACCACACTTTTTGGCCATGTAACCTGGACCGGAGTACTAAAGGCAGAGGTGTGTCCATATTCATTGAGGATATCCACACCTCCAGGCTAGTTGCTCAGCATAATGCATCCAAGGTTATCCAAGTGCAACTAACTCTGGGCAAAACTGCAATCCAAACTGTAGCTTGCTACAGATCCCCCACCATGCCCCATGATTCACACTTCTCTTTTCTTAATGTACTGGAAAATATTAGGGTTCAACCAAACACCCTAATAATGGGAGATTTCAACTACCCCACCATTACCTGGGAAAACTACTTATGTACCAACTCATTCGCTCAACGCTTTCTGGAATTCAAAAACTCCAATGCCCTGGATCAACTTATCCACACGCTCACCAGGGACAACAATATCCTAGATCTAGTCATTACCAACATGAGTGACTGGTGTTCCACACCTGAAGTCAACACCTCCTGCCCCCACCCCCCATTAAGGAAACCACAGTAAAAAATTTCTCCAAAGCCAACTTCATGCTTCTTGAGACAGAAGTGGTGAACTTCACGACACCCATGCAGATGGACAATACAGTTATGACTACTGAATCCTGCACAACTGCACTTTATAAGCACTTACACAAGTACATGGATCATGATATCCCAAACAGAACCAAGACGCTATCCTCCAAAAAAAAAAAAAAAAAAAGGAAGCCAATACGGTGGTCCCCTGCCATAAACAAACTGTACAACAGAAGAAAGAAACTGTTGCAAGAGAGAGTAAAATCCCATGAGTGGAGGAGCTCCATGGTCAGCCTCAGTAAGAAGCTGCGATCCATGATAAAATCCTCCAAAGCTAATTACGAAAACAAAATCGCCACTGATTCTAAAGATGACCACAAAGCATTCTAGAGCTGTCAAGAATCTCAATGGCAACACTCAGACCGCTCTGAGTTACAGCACAATGGCACTAAATATACAGTGCCCAACTGATATTGCCAACATCCTGGCAGATAGGTTCAGTGCTAACTTTACCCCCCTCTCACTCCCTAAAGGGCCCATCTCTATACCGGAAGAATGCAAAGTTCCTGTAATCACGGCTGCACAGGTAAAAACCACACTCTACAAAACCAAGAACACAGCGTCCATGGGACCAAACAACTTCCCAGGCTGCGTTCTACACAAACTACAGAACGAACTGCCTGCGTTCTATACGAACTACAGAATGAACTGGCACCCCACCTAAGTACCATGTTCAACCAGACAACATCCCAGGCTGCGTTCTACACAAACTACAGAACGAACTGGCTGCGTTCTACACGAACTACAAAACGAACTGGCACCCCACCCAAGTACCATGTTCAATCATAGCCTCACCTCAGGCTTTGTGCCCACTGAATGGCACACAGCGACGGTTACCCCACTCCACAAGGGGGGAGCCACTACAGACCATGGGAACTACCACCCCATTAGCCTGATGAGCCTGGTCTGCAAGGCCATGGAATGTATCATCATGGAACTTATAAACAAAGACATTGGAAATCTCCAAACTCTGGACCCCACCCAGTTCGGGTTTGTAAAAGGCAGATCATGTCTCCTAAACCTGATAGATTTCTTTGAAGCAGTCACCAAAGCCGTAGACGAGGGTAAGGTGGTTCACACAGCCTATCTAGATCTTGCCAAGGCTTTCGACACCATCCCCTACTCTGGAATTATAGATAAACTCACTAAACTAGGTATAAATCCCTATGTCACAAGGTGGGTTACCAACTAGCTAACTGACAGAACCCACACTGTGAAAGTAGCGGACTCCAAAACTGACGTCAGACCAGTGACAAGTGGAGTACCACAGGGTTCAGTCCTGGGTCCTCTCCTGTCTGGTATCTACTTCTCTGAAGTACATGCTAACACAGAAGGACTTTGACTAACGAAGTTCACAGATGACTGCAAACTAGGAGCCATAAAATCAAAACTCCTAACGATGTGGACACCCTATAAATGGGCCTCACTGAGACAGATGCCTGGTGTCAAAGCCATGGCCTCAAGCTCAATGCCAAAAAGTGCACTGTCATCCCCTTTGGTAAAAACTCTGTACCCATGAACTACAACATGGACGGTAGTATACTTATCGAAAGTGTGATAAGAGACCTTGGGACACAGGTGGACAGTAGCCTCTCCTTTGATAATCACATTGCCACAGTAGTCCGGAAATCCTTCTATGTGGCACACCTCATCACAAAAGGTTTCTCATCCAAAAAAAAAAATAAATAAAAAAAAAGGAGAGGTCACTGTTCCCCTCTACTCATCACTCATTAGACCCATTATAGAGTACAACGCCCCTTTTGGTATGTACTTCACAAGACATCTACAACAACTGGAAAGGCCACAGAAATACCTCACAAAGAGGATTACCGGCCTCAAAACAGATGCCCTACGCAGACAGTCTCAAAAAACACCAGCTTTACTCTGTCGCATATCGCCTACTCAGAGGTGATCTCTGCCTAACATACAAAGCTATGTCAAACCCAGAGCTGTTGGACATGCTCCACTTAAAGAAATCCCAATCCCTCCGAGCTACACGCTCTAGGGACCTAAACCTTCTCACCACAATAAACAGAACATGCTGGAGGGATAGATTCCTGTCCCAGAGACTTCCCATACTCTGGAATAACATATATATCAAACAAAGCTCCTCATTAGCACTCTTCAAGAAAAATCTTGATGATTGGATGGGAAATAGGAAATTCACCCTGGGAATCGCTTCTGTGGCTCTGCTCGACAGTGGCACAAGAAAATAATTATCTTGGGTGGCAAAAGCCAGGGTACCTTTTTGGCTGGGCTTGTATAGGCCCCTAGGGCCGACAGCCTAGTACCTACCTATGAACCTGAGGAACTTAAAAAGAAACCCTCTCAAAACTCAAAGCCTTCCTAAGCCATCTAACGGAAACACCTTTCCTCAGAAATCATTAAAGCACACACCAAATGCAATGACCACCACCACAAATGAGCCTATACTCAATGGCCCTTAAAGAACAAAGTCCATACGGCAAGGAAACACTTTACTTAATTCTCTTGTCATTAAAGATTCCAATGTACAATATAAAGATGCTCCACCCACAAGGTTAGACCAGCAGAAAACAACTGTTAGCTGCCTTTCTGGAGCCAGGATCTGCAATATCCCGCACATGTCACTGCATCCCAGGTACTAATGGGGCTCCATTTCACAACTCTTACTTAGACCTATTACAGACAGACACTCACCATTCATACAAATACCTATTCATGGGTAACCAACTACCCTTCTACAGACTGGGAAACATACACTGCCTTAAACTCCCTGGCACAACACTTCTTGGACTTTAATAACATGAAAAACCTGGACCATAACCTGTGCGATCCAGAGGATCAAACATATTGGATCTGGTAACTCACTAACATGGGACAGCTTTGCACCCCACCCTGTGTCACGTCCTCATTAGTGATGTTGATCACCAAACTGTCTCCTTCAAAAATAAAAATCAACTTGGAAAACCCAACTAAACCCGTAAAACTATTTTAAGGCAAACTACATCCTATTACACAACACTATCAAAATTCAAGGCTCTCCCTAATAGAGAAACCACAGCTAGCTATGCAGAATTATTCAGAGAAACCCAGAGCAAACTTGTAAATGGCTGCATTGAGGCTGCCATACTGACCAGAAACAAGTCCAAAACAAACACCAAAAAAAAAAAAAACAACAGTGCGCAATCCTCAATCTCAACAGGATATATAACAAAAGAAAAATAAAAGTCACGGTGCCACCTTCACTTATCAGGGAGACATAATGAATCTACTAGCTTCACTCCCACTTTCCCCCTCTCCCCCCAGCTACCCCCTGTGAAATCCCTTTTAACATACTCTCCCAACTATTATCAGGAAAGGTTCTACTTGAGCTTGCTAAGGCCAAAACACTGCCTCAATGGGCCCAAACAATATCCCTGGTTGCCTCCTGAACTGAGACATTCCAACTACAGCCTCAGAACAGGATACATACCAAGTAAATGGTGGACCGCAATGGTCATCCCCTCTTCATAAAAGGTGGACCATCAACCGACCCTGGGAACTACAGACTCTTCAGTTTGACAAGTCTAATATGCAAAGCCATGGAATGCATTAACATTGAAATGATCAACAAGGACACTGTAATGACTCCAGTGTCTGTAGGTTGCCAGTTTGGCTTTGTCAAGGGAATGTCGTGCTTACTTAACCTTGCTGATTTTTTTGAAAGGGTCACCAAGGCAATGGATAAAGGTAAAAAAGTGCCTACTGCACATCTTCACCTGGCCAATGCATACGATACAATACTCCACTCAGACACTGTTGACAAACTCTCCGAACCAGGCATAAATCCCTGCATAACTCACTGAACTGCCAGCTGGCTCACAGATAGGACCCAAGAAGTCAGAACTGAGAGACCACATCCAAGAGACCACCAGTGGAGTACCTCAGAACAGATGACTGTAAAGTGGCAGCTATCAGATTCCCCCCATGACGCCAACATCATGCAAGAGGGTCTAACACAAAATGACTGGTGCCAAAGCCACAGCTAAAAACTTAACAGGAAATGCATTATAATGCCCATTGGGAAAGGGGCTCCCCAAGTTAATTACTCCATCGATGAAACACCCCTAAGAGTCAACCCAATAGTTAAGGATCTGAGAACATATGTAAACAGTAATCTGACCTTCAACCAACATGTAGTAAACATCATAAGACAAGCTTTTCTATGTCACCCCAACTTATAGGTAATGGCATGGCATCCAGAGTCAAGGGAGTTAATGTACCACTATACTAAGCCCTTACAAGACCCATTACCAGAGTACCATGCTCCCTCTGGTATGTACCTAACCAGACACTTGCAACAGTTGGAATGCCTACAAAAGGCTCCTCACCAGGAGAATCCAGGACACCAATAGCTTGTCACAGTCAGTTCACCTAAAATCCTTATCTCTGTACTCAGTCTCCTACAGACTCCTAGGAGATGATCTATGCCTGGCTTATAACATATCCTAAGATCTAGACTTGATGGATCTTTTTCACACCTGCAAAATAAACCGCACTAGAAATACTAGCTCTAAGGATGTGAACTTCTCGTGACATAAATAGAATATGTTCTTGTGACATAAATAGAATATGACGGAGAAAGAGATATGCAACTCAAAGGATCCCCGCATTATGGAATAGACTCCCCATGCATATGAAGCAAAGTTCATCCCTGACCCTACTCAAACAAAATCTTGGCCACAGAATGGGAAATTGCAAATTCACCTCCACTGTAAACTCCCTTGTCTCTGATGGACCGAGGCCATCAGTAAGTAAAATATTCTCCAATTAACATCTCCTTCACACAAAACCCTTAGCTACCTCCTTACTAACATAACCCCCCCCCCACAGATGCCCAAAGTACTCTGGAACAAAACTGGGCTGGGGTGCACAGCTAGGCATATAAAGGTCCTAATGGTTATTAGCCTAGTAATAACCTATGAAGTCTATGGTTGTGTAAGTGGCAAATATATTCACCACTGCTTAACAGATAACAGGTTAGAGGGACTGATGTTTGTTTCTGGCAAACAATCAACTTATGTAGCTGAATGTATAACTTGATAAGTATGTGTTGCTAAGCCTGTTAAGGTGCATGTGTCAGTGTTTAGTTATCTTTTATAAGTTGTAGATGCTTTAAAAACAGAGCCTGTTATGAATTTAAAGTCAAAGTCACTACCATCACTTATCAATCATACAGTTTTCTTTAGTTACCTAGATAAACTTAGATTCATCATACATTAATGCACAGAGTTTATTATCTAAAGGCTTCTCCTCTTCTGGCCCAAAAGAGGCTGACAACAATCTTTGATGATACAGCTCACTTGACATACTCATACCACTGTTACCCACATCCTCCTACAAACCACCCAGCTCCAAATTATTTTGGATCAGTCCTTTCCTTTATAATCTAAAATTAGGAACACTAGTGCTACGAGTCCAAAGAGCACCTCTAGCTATCTGCTGGGAAGCACTAACCCTTAACCTCTTCAACCTACATCTCATCTCAGATTATGTGCCAAATATGGGGAGAATGGCCATGGTGTCACCTGTGCACAAGATCCAACTCATAACTAACCCCAGCAACTACTAATCTACTACCCTTAAAACATAAGACTATTAATAATAAAAATAATAATAATACAGAAGACCTTCACAAAACATGGCACTGAGACAGAATGCATGAAAATCCCCAATCTGGGGAATTCAAGTTTAATAAGGCACACAACGAATAAAAACACTTACAAGGATGCGTTTTATTCGTGGTGTGCCTTATTAAACTTGAATTCCCCAAATTAGTGATTTTCATGCGTTCTCTCAGTGACATGTTTTGTGAAGGTATTGGTGTGGAGCTTTTGCTTTTTTTTGGCACTGTAGCCTTCTGTATCTAAATAATTACATAAGATCTTCAAATCACTTGGCTCCAACCAATACAGATTTTAACAGGCAGCTCATGTTTGCTTACCCTAGCCAATGACTTTTTTGAAGGGGTCGCTGAGAATCTGGATGTGGGTCAGTCTGTTCATACTGCTTGCCTCGACCTGGTCAAGATCTTTAACACTATCCCCCATGCAGACATTTCTGATAAGTAGTATGCTGCTAAGCTAACTACTTTACTAATAGAACTTGCGCTACTAAGGTTAGAAGTATTTCTCTAGACCGATAATGTCACAAATGGTGTCCCGCAAAGCTCCATTTAGGACCCCTCCTCTTTTGGCATCCATGTGTCTGGTCTGAAAGCAGAAGTCACAGGTCTGTGTCTAACCAAAAGTTTGACAAATCACTCTTAGTTTGCAGATGTCAGCAAACTCCCTTCCGTTACTCAAACTTGCCAGCAAGGACTAAATTAGACAAATGCATTCTATCTTACTCATGGGTTCACCCTCAACTCTAAGAAATGCAGTACTGTTACTTTCTGGAAATCCAGCACCTATTCATTACACCACAATAAACACCCCCTTCAAAATGGGTACAGTCAGACATCTAGGCACTTGTACACCATCTGGCAGTTAAACAGAACTAGCTACGAGCAGTTGAATTCTGGTCTACAAGAGGAACCTCTTTTTTTTTTTTTTTTTTTTTGTTGGATCCCAGAGGCTCTTATGTGACTGAGCAAGTCACTTATCCAACCAATTATCCTGGGTGAAGTCTGAAAAAGGTCCATTTGGATCAGTACTCTACCCCAATTAAATAAAATTAAATTGCAAACTCATTTGATCAGATTATTTTACTTAGCATGGCTTATTCAGACAAAGAAAATACACAGAAAAAGTTTCACTTTATTTATCACTCATTCAGAGATCACTGAATATAAAAACACCCAACTTAGCATGCACCTCTCTACACATCTAGACCAATACAAAAGACATTACAGAAATTCCATATCAAGAAAATCATATGCCAGTGTAATCAGTTATTCTGCATGATTAAAAACCTTCTCTTACATTTCTAAACTATGAAAGATATTGCATTTTCCAATCCCCTTAATGTTTGCAGAACCAGCGGTACTAAACACCCACTCTGAGATCTAAACTTTAAAAATACTTAAATCATGGCAAAAATGAAGAGGTGTAGTGCCCAGCAGCATAAAAGCATGCTCAAACTAAACAACTCGGAAGAAAAAATGTCTACCAAAGCCAAACTTTAGGTTAATTTGGCTTCTCAGGCCAAGGACAACCACAAGGTATTCTTTAACTATGTCCGCAACCACAAAGGCAATATAGAATTGTGTGCAGCTCACCGTTAATAGATCCACCTATACTGAGCCAGAAGACATAAACCTAAAGGCAGACAAATTCAGCTGTAACTTTACACCTCAGCCTCTTTTCAAGAAATACTACCAAATAACACAGTAAAGAGCACTACAGTTGCGATGTTTGGTCTGAGGGTATTGATGCAGAAGTACACAGAGAAGGTCAGAAGGAGTTGCATTGAGTCTTTGTGGACTTGGAGAAAGCATATTACAGGGTGCCTAGAGAGGAGTTGTGGTATTGTATGAGGAAGTCGGGAGTGGCAGTTAGAGCTGCACCCTGCTTTTCCTCTTATTTTACCCAATTGACAGACAAGATCAGACAGGAGTCCACATGGACTATGATGTTTGTAGGTGACATTGTGATTTGTAGTGAGAGTAGGAACAGGCAGAGGAGACCCTGGAGAGGAGGAGACGTGCTCGAGAGAGGAATGAAGGTCAGCAGGACCAAGCTAGAATGTATGCGTGTAAATGAGAGGGAGGACAGAGGAATGGTGAGGATGCAGGCAGTAGAGCTGGTGAAGGTGGATGAGTTTAAATACTTGGGATCAACAGTTCAAAGTAATGGTGAGTGTGGAAGAGAGTGGAGTGGGTGGAGAAGTGCGTCAGGAGTAATTTGTGATAGACGGGTACCAGTAAGAGTGAAAGGGAAGGTCTACAAGATGGTAGTGGGACCAGCTACATTATATGGGTTGGAGACAGTGGCACTGAAGAAAAGACAGGAGTCAGAGCTGGAGGTGGCAGAGTTAAAGATGTTACGATTTGCATTGGGTGTGACAAGGATGGACAGGATTAGAAATGAGTATATTAGAGGATCAGCTCAGGTTGTACAATTTGGAGACAAAGCCAGAAAGGTGAGAATACATTGGTTTGGACATGTGCTGAGGAGGAATGCTGGGGATATTGGAAGAAGGATGCCAAGGATGGACCTGCCAGGTAAGGCAGGAAGGCCCAAGATAAGGCTTTATGGATTTGGTGAGAGGACACGCAGGTGGTTGGTGTGACAGCAAGATGCAGAGGACAGGAAGAAATGGAAAACAGATGATCCGCTGTGGTGACCCCTAACGGGAGTGGTCAAAAGAAAAAAAAAAGACTATCACTAGGGAGCAGGTCCTCAATGCTCTCTCTAAGGCCAAGAACACTGCACTGATGGCCCCTGACAATATCCCAGGCTGCCTTTTTTCATTTCTCCAAATATTTTGGGTTTCTAATACTATGATGGGAATGGACCCCATTCCCAAGTCAAAGTACAATTACAATTCATGAAATTAGCAATGTTTCAATCTTTGATGTCAGCAAAAAGTGCTCTTCGCAGCACCCGCAATATGCCCAGTAATGACTCCTCCTGCAATTCGTACGGGATTACATGTACTGGTAACGTATCTAAATAAGACTGTAGATTCTTTTTTTTATAAGAACCATTGCTCCTATTGGAACTGTCTGGGTATCTTTCTTCCACATCACTCGTTTCTGCCTGCAGATCCTGATATGTTATGACCGTGTGTCTTTCTGTACGCAAGACACAGCAGTCATTGGGTATGGCGATTTCAATGATCAATGCTACTTTGTCTTCTTTTCATGGACCACTATATCTGGTTTTCTAGCATCTATCTTTTGAACTGTTGTATTCTATGATGCTTTTGTGGCACGTTCCCAGTGTTTTTCAGCCACTTCTATACCATAATGTTTGCACAATCCCCAGTGCAACAGTCCTGCCACATTATTATGCCCTTCAGGATACAGTCCTTCTGCCATTAACATGTCACAACCAGCAACGAAGTGTGCGACTGTTTCCAATTCGGTTTTACAAAACCTAAATTTGTCTGTTTCTCCCACATGTTCAATGGACTTTGTAAACCAGCATGTACGTAGCCAACTATTGTGGGCCGCCACTATTGACCTTTCATCTCTTGGTTTGAATTTGCCTCTCAACCATTCCTACATTCATTCCTAAATCAACATGAGGTTTTCTATACTTGCAACTATATTTATGCATTTTCCACATTTCTTGCCTTCTCATCTGGTCCTTCACCTTATATTCTTTCTTTTGTTTTTTGGCACATTCAGTTGCTGCCTGATTTTTATCTACTTCTGGTTTGACTTCCATTCCAGCGTGACGCCGATATGCTTCTGCTAGATTAAGCAGAGAAGTTATCTTGGATTTATTTTTCTCATGTTTCAACACTTTCATTACATTTCAGTCTTGTGAGGTCAGCAGATGTGTGGAGTCCCACGATTGCAAATCTATACATGTAATCAATTTCAAGGAGGTCAAGCCCTCCTTCAGAATGGGAAACATATAACCTTGATTGTTGTGTCTTTCGGCTTTTCCCGGTTAGGGGTCGCCACAGCAGAACTCCGGTCCGCTAATGATTGGCAGTAGATTTTTACATGCAGAGTTGCCGGCCCTGACGCACAACCTTCAACGAAGGTAAGCCCATTCACACGTCTCCACACAGAAGACGCTCTAGCTGAGAATCAAACAGGACAACGTCTTACTGTGAGAGGACACAACGCTACCGCAGCACCACCACCGCAGTATAATCTTGGTATGCAATGTTTTTTTTATAAATCATTTGGTGAGCGTAAAGAATCCTTCTTGTTTTCCTACATAATCCATCCAACACCTTCTGGGGCCAGTCAAATCACTCCAAAACTAAGTTAGACCAGGAAGTGCAAATTGGTTTACAGCTTGGATTTTGTTCCTAGATGTCAATGCTGTTTTCAAGATTAATTTAAGTCTTCCTTACTAAATTTTATTTGCATTTGTTCATGTTTTATTGTTGATCCTTCATCAATTCCCAAATATTTATACACTTCCTCTTGCTCAAGTTCTTTTAGATCACATTCTTGTCCCAAACTAATGTTTTCCTGATGCTGCAGTTTTTCTGCTTTAAAGGTCGCTTTTGCAAATTTATCAAGACCAAATGACATTCTTAAATCTAAAAAAGTTTTGACAACTTGCAGTTGTACTTTCAGTTCCTCATCTCCTCATCCAATGAGCTATACAGTTTTAAATCACTGACAAACAGAAGACGAGAAGTCTTTACACTTCTTGAGACAAAGGAGAAGAGGAACAGGAAAGTCTAGAGGATGCACAAGTTGAAGCCACACCGACTTCAGAAACCACTAGAACTTCCTTGTGCAGTTTGGCCAGAGGAAGCATTGGAATGGTGGAACCAATGAAACCCAGAGCTCTCAAATTCCCTGGCTGTAATGGAGGCCAGGGGAAGAGGAGTCTGAAAGTAAGAAATGAGAGTTAAGGCCTTTGGAAGATGCAGGGATGCCAACACTGACATCATCTGAATCCTGCAACACAGAAAAACAGGATTCTAAGGAGGAGTCAGGTAAGACTTTTTGAAGTTTATCGTGAACCCCATGCTCTGAAGAAGAGAAATTGTAAAACAAAGATTTTACAAAATGACCTCTGGAAAGGGTGCCCGAATTAGCAGGTCGTCCAAGCAAGGAAACATACTGATCCCTTGAAGCCTGCAAAAAGCAATCACAGGAGAGAGGCAGTTGGTGAACATCCTTGGGGCAGTAGAAAGGCCAAAGGGCAAAGCCCAGAACTGAAAATGCCAGGAAGCAACAGAGAAATGTAAAAACTTCCTGAAAAGAGGATGGATCAGAATATGGAGAGAAGCATTTTTGAGATCCAGAGACACCAGAAAGGCCTGAGGGAGCAAGAGAGGAAACAGGGTCTGAAGGGACAAGATCCAAAAGGAAGGCACCTTCAGAAAAGTGTTTAGATGAGAGAGGTCTAGAATCGGTCTCCAGGTACCCTCTTTCCTAGGCACTAAAAACATTCTTGAATAAAACCCTTCCCCCTTTGGGACACAGGCACATCTTGAATAGTACCCCGAGACAAGCGATCTCAAAGAACCTCTGGGGGAAAAAAAAGGAAGTTGCTCCCGAGGAAGCTGAGTAATGCCAATAAAAGGAGGATGGAAACTCCACACCATGAAGTACCCTGACAAAGGACTGGCTGAACCCAAGAATCCTGGGTGATTCGAAGCCAAACCGTAAGAGAATGTGAAAGGTGAAGAGAAAGAGGAATGTGGCTGGGAACAGGTGGACAGTCAGACAGCAACTGGTTTGTAAGGAAAGGAAGGCTTTTGAATCCCTGCAGTCTGAGTGGCTTTACCAGGAGGAGCCCGTTTACTACCCTTGTTACCTTTAGCAGGAGAGCAAGATTACCTAAGAACAAAGGCTGGCTTAGAAGGGTAGTTTCTCTGAAATTCAGGCACATGAGAAACAAAGGCACGTTTAAGCTCCTGTAATGCCTTCCTCTTGTCCTGAAGAGACTTAAACAAACCAGCAGCTGCTTCCCCCAAACAAAAGTTTATTATCCAGAGGAGCATCCATCAACTTAACCTTAATATCATTGGGTAACAGTTGAAGCCTAAACTACGAATATCTCCTCAATACTGAACTAAAAGCAGCATCTCTAGAAGAGGCATCTGCTGCATCATAACTACATTTGATAGAATGACAAACTACTTGAGAGGAAGTCCCCTAGCAAGGAAGGAGCAGAAGATTTACTCTCAGGGTCTGGAAGATCAGAAAAAAGCTGACAAGCCTGAGAAAGAAGAACCAACACATACCAAGATATATGGGTGTGATAATTAATAGCCCTAAAAGCTAGGGCAGCTGAAGTATAAACCTTCTTACCCAGCCTGTCCATGGTTCTGCTGTCCTTGTCAGAAGGCAGTAACTTGAACGAAGGAAACAAGTGAGACAGCTTATCAAAGGCTACAGACACCACAGAGTAGTCAGCAGCAGGACATTTAAACAAAAAAGAACAATCCTCAGGCACCCTATAAAACCTGTCAGACTTCTTGTGAGCAGAGGGCAGAAAACGGATGGAGGCAAACACACCAACAGTTAAAACACCATTCGGACTGGCGGCAAAGAAGTTCTGAGGATGGAATACCTAAATGTCACCTTTATGCCTTACACTATGCAAAGAGCACTTAGGTGATGTTCAGCGTACCTTAAAGCAATGGTAGGCTTTGTTAGACTAACGGGCTTCCACGGCAGGGAATCCCATAAGTTATGAATACTGCAGCAGTGAATGTAAGGACATCTTCTGCACAAGAAAAAAAACAAAATACACAACCTTTACTTTTGTTGGTATGCAAAACTTTTAATTATCCTTGCCTCCCTCCTACAGGATACACAAATTAGTCGAGACATTACCATTTATTCAGTGTGACAACAAAAAATACCTGTTAGACAATTTTATAGACACTCCCTCATTTAACTCCCAATGGCCAACCTATAACCCAGCCTCATAAATATCAGGTAGACATTCAATCTTAAAATGGAGTTACTGCATGTGCATGTCTTGCATGTCAATGCACATTAAAATTACACCTAGTCAGTCATCCATAGGTCATTTAACTGGTCTCAAACATAGGGAGATTAAATGCATCATCCCTCAATGACACTCTGACACTTCTACTAAATTTTGAGGAAGTTTACATATCTGCCTCAAGGTAAAAACTGGCTTACCAACTGTTTAACACTGTTTTAACACCATCACCGCCAAACAACACCAAACACCCATGGACCCAGAAGTTGAAAGAGCCTACCACTCATCTCGGGTACATAAAAGCAACCGGGCACAGACCTCTGCACATTTTCACAACTGACCACCAATGAACTGATAAAGAATATGCACCAAACACAGATTAAATTCTTGCCTTGCATAACTTCTCCCTAAATCCCCTGAAGCTATCCACTTGTTTTCAATCATATTTTTGTTAAAAGACCCATTTTGTAAAAAAAAAAAAAACCCATTCAGTGATTCCAATGGAGAATAAAGAATAATTTTTCACACACAAGCTGACTACAAGCTCAAAAAGCAGGCTCAAGCAAACACATATCATCTTCTTTTGGCTTTTCCCGGTTAGGGGTTTCCACAGCGGATCACATGTCCGCTCATGATTGGCAGTGGAGTTTTACAGTGTCGAGTTGCCAAACCGGCGCCCAACCTTCCACAGAAGGCACACACACGCACTCATACCTAGGGCCAATTTAGAGTGTCCAATCCACCTACAGCATGCTTTGGGATGTGAGAGGAAACCGGAGCACCCGGAGGAAACCCACACAACCACAGGGAGGACATGCAGACTCTGCACAGAAGGCACCCCAGCCGATGATCGAACCAGAGAACCTCTTGCTGTGAGGCGACAACGCTAACCGCTGCACCACCGTGGCCGCCCCTCAAGCAAACACATATAATGTTTACATATTCAGACTTTATGATTTTTCCTACCTGAAAACTTTGGAAGGCTGTTTCTGATAATCGACATTCAGATAGTAGACTCTCTGCTGTATACATATGTCACCCACTGACTGAATTATTGTTTTGACAGCGATATTGAGAAAAATTGTCCAGCTATTCAAGTTATTTCCTCCATTTCATAAAATATAAACTCTCAGGGCCGAAAACAATGCTCTATTGTTTTTGGCGAGAAACCTGAAAGGATAAGCTCTCTTTGCTGTTGGTAACACTTCTTTATGATAGAAGGATGCTCTACACACAGTTAGATCAACCAGGACACTCACACAAATAAAATGTCAGTGTTTCAGTGCCATGTTCCGGACTTCCACATGTGATAACACAATCTTTAAAACATAGTGAAACAAATGAAAAATGTATCCACAAGAAATATTCTAAACATATTCCACAGGACTCAGCAAACAAATCTAATTTCACTGGATACTCCCTTACACAACACTAACCCTACAAACATAACCTTACAAACATTTATTCTTACTCATAAAAACTGAGCATTACCGATTACTCACTTTCTGCACATCACCAAACAAGTATACAAAATCTTAATGTGTAAAACATTGCTTATTAAAATGTGCTCTATTGTTATAGTATGAACAATCACACATTTTCATACACAAAATGCAACAAACACCACCCAAGCTAGGTTATATTTAAAAACGTTAAGAGCAAAACTGCAGTTCAGTCCATATATTATAAGACGAATAAAATGTGTAGAATTTCTTTTCCTAAATCACTGTACATTATTTTTCATGATTATATTACATGTAGTGGATTTTAAGTAAGGTTATAGAATGATTAAATATGTGGAATAGTGTGACAGTTCTTAACTGCCCATCTGTTGAAGTATATCATCTGTACTTAAAATTACAATATTCTACATGTCACTTAACAAGCTCATTTCATAACTATGATGAAGAATTCCATAGCATGAACCCCAATGAATAAAAAAATCACTTCCTAAGTGTTCAACTATTCAAAATATATGTCATGCTTGCTTGCATATGACATGAGAATAGTTATATGCTACTGCTTAATCACAATTAAGAGTTTAATTTTAATCAACACAAACCAGGGAGAACATCTCTCACGTCTCAAAGCAAAACATTGTCTTATCTACATACAACTAGGCACCTATGTTGCACTCTTTAAATAAAACACTACTTTATCTTCATTTCTAGTCTGAAAGGGGAAAATGGATACAGATCTCTCAAACTATTTGGCAAAATAAAGTAACATACACAAACAAAAAAACTCCCCCACCTTTGAAGAGAATGACTAAGACCTACAACAATTAAGGTTACATTGTTCATACATAGTTACTATGCTTACAGTCCAAGGAACTTTCAAGGAGCATATCCCAAATTCCCAGCTACTCCCAAGCACTGTCTGGTTAAGGAACTTAATCAAGGTCACACAGGAGGCAAATCAGGGATAAGGTAATCAATCCCTGAACCAAAAAGCTCACAGCTTTAGCCAAGTGTCCATTTACTGGCATTATAACTGAATGTTAAATGCTGCAAAACATCACACAATTCAAGATGTTTAGACTTCTGCTAATAAAACCGTTGGCTTGCAAAATGATGACAAAAGATGTTCAATGCCAGCTGCTCTTTTCACAAAGAAATAGACATTTTATTATTTTTATTTTATTTATTTTTAATATTTGTTAACAGGGAAAGTCTGACTAGGACAGAGCCTATTTTCAGAGTTGGCCCAGGGAGAAATGCTCCAGACACGGCTTAATCATTGTATCTTACTTAGAAACTAATTTCTACACAGGAAGTCAACACTGCTTCCTTACTAACCTTTAAAACAAATCACTCCAGAGAAACACCAAATGTACAAAGTTTTTTTTTTTCTTTTGCACACTTCATAAGACAGTGTCTCACTTTCACAGGATCTTCTGAGCAAGGAAATTGTTTGCAGAGATGAGTACTCTACCCCAGTTTGCAAATAAAGTAATCCAAGGAATCAAGAATTTGTTTTAAAACAGTCAAGGTATGCATGGATACCAGCAGTTAAATGGACGATTTGTGGTACTCTTACCTTCAAACAATCCTTCAATTCTCAAGTAAACCAGCAACCTTGGATCATTACCAGATCACATTCACACTACTACTTCTTTCGGCTTTTCCCAGTTAGGGGTCACCACAGGAGATCACCTGTCCGCTCATGATTGGCAGTGGAATTTTATGGTGTCGAGTTGCCAGCCCGGCGGCCAACCTTCCACAGAAGGCACACACACGCACACCTAGGGCCAATTTAGAGTGTCCAATCCACCTACAGCATGTCTCTGGGATGTGGGAGGAAACCGGAGCACACGGAGGAAACCCACGCGACCACATGCAGACTCCACACAGAGGGCACCCCAGCCGAGGATCAAACTGGAGAACCTCTTGCTGTGAAGCGGCAATGCTAACCGCTGCACCACCGTGGCCACCCCATCACATTCACACTAGCATTACATAAAAAAAAAAAAAATCTATTGACTTAACTCTTGACAATTGATAATCTTATCCATTGCAAATACTAGAATTAAAAAGGATGTAATCCAAGTCTTTCCAGTGAAAAACAACCTACCTGCAAGTGCCCTTTTTAACCTATACCACTGAAAACGGTAAGCATGTTCCTCACTTTTCACTATGCTGAAATCAGTATGGTTTAGTAATGTAAGCAGAAATTCTAAAAGTTGTTAATTACATAACTATCACAAGCACCATTGTTTATGCCATTTTTTTATGAAAAGCACAGAATGCAACCCAGGCCAGAACATTTAACAGTGTAAAACATGCAAACTTTCAAATAGTGGTTGAAACATTTTACAGTAACTAAACTAAATTAACACATTTAAAATCTTAGGTAAAAGCAGACAGTTTAAGAGAAAAGTTTACTACAGCACAGATAAGAGAGTCAGTGACACCCCCTGCTCAAAATTATGAAACAAAGGAAAAAAAAAACTTTGCTCCTCTACCCCTTAATTATTATAACAATGTCCAAGGTCACACATTTTCACTCAGTCTATCACTGGAGATGTACTCCCTTCAACATACAAATTTTGCAGGGTCCCACTTCCTGCTAATCAAGTTTCATAGTGGAGCAGTAACAAAGGCTACTTTGAATCACGGCTGTCATCTCTAGTCTTCTGCTAATGCATGTAAACTTTGGCTGAACTTGCTTGATGTGGGCTACTTAGTATTTCAATAAAGATGAAGAATGAGAAAACTGCTAAAAGCAGTCACAACATCACAAGCTTGTTGAGGACATTACTATTCATTTTGGCCACAGATTTTTTTTTTTTTTGCTCTATTCTGACAAGCATATGTTTCTGGACTTCAAAACAAACTTACCATCTACCTATTTAATTGCAATATAAACTTTTCTTCCTTATCCTACTGTACTACACAAAAAGACAAAGTTAACCTCTTAATTTCTCTCTTGACATGCACTTTATTGTTTAAAGTTTCTCATATTGGTTTATCATATATGTCAACTTATTTTGCTCGGTGGAAAGTAAAGCTTGAATTTACATGAACCAATCAAGGACCCTTTCAGGGCTCCAGAACTATAATAAATTTTGAGCAAGATCACCAACAAAAGTCACACACACATGCTGCCAAATACAATACTAACCACATCCTCCCACAAGTGAAAGTTTATAAATGTGTTTACTGCTCCTGTCAAAAAAAAATAATAATAGAATGGATTTTTCCCTTATTGCAGAAATTGTCTATTCCTTTGTGCAATCATACTAGTAAATACATCAATAATGGCAGAAACTGAAATGAGCAGCTACTTTTAAAACGAAGGGCTCAGTCCACGGCTGTAGATTTGTCAATAACTTTAAGCCCCATGTAACTCGTTGCTTCATAGCTAAAACATGAAATAGGAAAATAAGAACAATGCCACACAGTAGACATACATCAAACATACTTTCATAACCATCTACTTCAGTTTTCATAAGGAAATCACAGACTGCATATCCTTTTAATCGCTGCACATGAATGCACGTTCAAGAACAATCATAGCACTCTAAATAAAAACGTGCAGCGCCAATTACATTTATGTTCACTGGGTTCCTTTTTGGGCTAAATTACTTAAAATAACAAAAAATAAATAAATACGTTTTCTGTGTACAACAGTTTTATCAATCTTCATCAAAGACTCACTAACCAACAAGCTGACAGACAACCAATAGTGCCAAATGACAACACTACTCAGCATTGGCTCCAGTCATTCAAAAAATTCTCTCCCCTCAGCTGACGGCGTGCAAGACCTTTCAGAGAGACCACTACTTCCAAGCGTAGTGTAGTAAATAACTAAGACAATTAACTTCAGTTTTGTTCTAGTTCACAAATTCCTCAAAAATGTTATTACTACAGTGATTAAAAAAAGAACAACATGAAAAATATTAAACAGGGAGAATAACCAGCGTGTGATTGTTTACCTTCTGTTAAGAGAACACCGCAACACTCCGGCATTATAGTTATAAAAGTGACCAATAACACAATGGCCGGGCCAACTCCTTAAGGACCCAGCGCTGTCAAAGAGCCCCCCAAAAATACAACACACACTGACAGATCTTTATTGTTGTTTACCCCAAGCAGAAAAGAGGGATGCTTTCACAGACCCCACTCATGGTCAAAACAGCAAGTACAACAGTTAACAGACGACACTATTGTTAAATCAATTCACCACTTTCTGGGGGAATCCTTCAGTGACACCTTAGTGACAGCGCTGACTGTCTTAGGTTTGTTATTATTTACACTGACACACAGCAATAAAGCACCCAGGTACCCTTACTGCCCTTCCCCCATTACTCAACAGCCCTAACGGAGTCACTTACTCTTGCTGCTCTGGTGATGCTGAGGTCCTTCATCACCTCCTCAAAGGCCGCCGTCTCCTCTGCTTGCTTCTGATTGTGCAAAGCAATTTTCTCACTAAATTTCCGAGGGTTGTTCGAAGTCGCCATCTTTCGTTATCATCCTCCTCCTCCTCCTCCTTCTCTAGACGTGACGGGGCGTGCATGCACACTGTACTAGCGCAGGGCGGGGCGCGTGACGGGTTCAGAGGCGTCCCTTAGCGGTCGCGCGCTTTTCCTAGTAACCTACGACTGGGTTCAAAAGCTGAGTCTGATTTTTGTTGGGTTTTCTACAGATTTACAAGACTATTGTTTTTAAACCATACTTCTCAATCTGTGAGTATTAAAAATAATGGCATTGACCTGAAAAGTAACAGCAGAAGACCAAAAGTGAGAGTACTTTCTTAATTTTCAGAATACATAATCTTCAGATTGATATAGTACATGCATAGGGTTGCCACCTTTTCAAATGCCCAAAGTAGGACATTTTTTGTTGAAATGTCTGATTTTGCAGGACAAAACATACCACTTACCAGTACAAAGGATAGAACTTCACTTTTTTGCCAAAATAAAAGCTTATTCTTGTAGCATTTTAGTTGCTTATGCTATTTCATATAACATTTAGGTGTTTCAGATAAAAATAACTGTTTTATACAACTATTAAAAAAAATAGGAAATATTTTTGTCCTAAAAATGTCAGGACATTTGCCATTTTTTGATTTTTTTCGCAGGACACAGCTGCCCAAAGAGGGACTGTCCCTCACAAAGTGGGACAGGTGGTAACCATATACATGCAGTTAGTAAGAAGATATCTTTGTATGAGATTGCTTTAGATATTTAATAATATAAGTACCATTAAATGACGAAAAGTCAAAGAAAATCTGTAAATTTTGGAGAAAATGGGGCTAAACTTGAGGACAAAAATCATACCGTTATGCATAAATCAAGTCGTATTGGTCAACCGTCTCTGAATTTGCCTAGTATTTTCGGTCAGTGCCTCGTATAGTTGTCAGCCTTTTCCCAAATGTGGGACAGTAGTCTACTACTTACGATGTGGAGCAAACTGGCAAAACAGGGAACCATAGCTCTTAAGGAATTAAGGAAAAATCTCAACAAAATGAGGGACAAATCCAGAAATATTTATAGGTGTGTACTAGGCTAATGGCCGGGGAGCCTTTACAAGCCTAGCCCATAGGATTACCCTGGCATCGTGCCAATCGACCTTAGTTCCTAGTGCCTCTGTCGAGTAGAGCCACTGGAGTGATCCCCGGGGCGAATTTTCTATTTCCTATCCACTTGTCAAGATTTCTCTTGAAGAGAGCCAGTGAGGTGCTCTGTTTGACATGTATGGGAAGTCTATTCCATAGCATGGGCAGTCTCTGGGTTTTGAACCTGTCCCTCCAGCATGTTCTGTTGATTGTGGTAATGAAGTTGAGGTCTCTGGAGCGTGTGGTGCAGACGGATTGGGATTTCTTTAGATGTAGCATTTCTAACAGAGCTGGGTCAGACATGGCTTTGTAAGTCAAGCAGAGATCTCCTCTAAGTAGGCGATATGAGACAGAATAGTTGGAGTTTTTTGAGTCTGTCCATATAGGACAAGTGTTTAAGGGCTATGATCGTCTTTGTGAGGTACTTTTGTGGCCTCTCCAGTTGTTGCAGGTGTCTAGTGAGGTAGCTACTATTTCTGGGCCAGAAACCACTCCTCCTGTGGTAGATAGGCTACCGAGTGCTTTGTGCTTACCACTCCCACTGATAAGATAGAAGGCTTGCTTCCAACACAGAAAGGCTTAGGGGGGCTCAGAAGCTTATAAACAGTCCTGGATACAGCAAATCTGTACCTGGACTAGACTAGTTACAGGAAAGGCAGGAAACAAGCGCAAACGCGGGCTTTTGAACCAGAAAGATGAAAGAGATGGAAAGACTGCCCAAACAGTCAATAATCTATAATTTCTGTGCCAGAAACCACTCCTCTTGTGGTAGATAGGCTACCTAGTGCTTACCACTCTCACTGATAAACTAGAAGGCGAAATTTCCTCCAACATAGAAAGGTTTGGGAGGCTCAGAAACTTACCAAGTCAGGGATACAGCAAATCTGTATCTGGACTAGACTAGTTACAGGAAAGGTGGGAAACAAGCACAAATGTGGGCTTTTAAACCAGAGTAGAAAGAGATGGAAAAACTGCTGAAATGGTCAATAAACTACAATTTCAGGGCCACAAATTCTTCTCTTGTGTTAGGTAGGCTACCTAGTACTTACCACTCCCACCGATAAGCTAGAAGGCTTCCCTCCAACACAGAAAGACTTGGGGGACTCAGAAGCTTACAAACAGTCCTGGATACAGCAAATGATTACCTGGACTAGACTAGTTACAGGGAAGGCAGGGAACAAGCATAAACGGCTTTTAAAACAGAAAGTTGAAAGAGATGGAAAAACTGCCCAAACGGCCAATAACTACAATTTCTGGGCCAGAAACCACTCCTCTTGTGGTAGATAGGCTACCTAGTGCTTACCACTTTCACTGATAAGCTAGAAGGCTTCCCTCCACCACAGAAGGGCTTGGGGTGCTCAGAAGCTTACCAGCAGTTCTAGATACAGCAAATCTGTATCTGGACTAGACTAGTTTCAGGAAAGGCGGGAAACAAGTGCAAATGCGGGCTTTTAAACCAGAAAGTTGAAAGATATAAAAAAACTGCCCAAACAGCCAATAAACTACAATTTATGAGCCAAAAGCCACTCCTCTTGTGGTAGATAGGCTATCTAGTGCTTACCACTCTTACCGATAAGCTAGAAGGCTTCTCTCCAACACAGAAAGGCTTGAGAGGCACACAAGCTTACCAACAGTCCTGGATACAGCAAATCTGTATCTGGACTAGACTAGTTACAGGAAAGGCAGGAAACAAGCACAAATGTGGGCTTTTAAATCAGAAAGTTGAAAGACATGGAAAAACTGCCCAAATGGCCAATAACTACAATTTCTGGGCCAGAAACCACTCCTCTTGTGGTAGACAGGCTACCTAGTGCTTACCACACTCACTGATAAGCTAGAAGGCTTCCCTCCAACACAAAAAGGCTTTGGGGGCTCAGAAACGTACCAACAGTCCCGGATACAGCAAATCTGTATCTGGACTAGACTAGTTACAGGAAAGGCAGGAAACAAGCTTAGATTTTTTTTCAGAAAGCAGCTAAAACAGTCCTAAAAATAAAGCAAATACAGTTTAAATAAATGCATTTTCAAAATACCAGTCCGATTAATCCGCGACATCAACAGAATAAGACAAAGGTGAATTAATATACATTTTTTTTTTAAGTAAAAGAAGTTTATAACTCCAATAAATATCATTATTTATTAAGTGTAATACACCATCTTTTTGCCAGAAGTCATAAGTTTTAGAAGGGATTAAGAGGGGCAGAGCTAAAATTTGAGTCAAAATTAGTGGCATCCCTGAAAGTCAGGGATACTTGAGAGGTATGTGTGGAAAAAATAAGTTATGTACCTACCACAACGTGCCATGTGAGTTGTCCATCTCGCCCTTCATTCTTGACTGATGGGTTACTCAGCCGGTTTTTTTTTTTTTTTTTTTTTTAAAGCTCGAGGTCTACAACTAGCTCGTGGCTATATCCCTATCCCATGATGCCAAAGGGCAGATCTTGTTTGCTGATGTAACAACTATATATATATATATATATATATATATAAATATAAATAATATAGAAGAGAAAAATATCTACACCAATAATACTCTTTACCAGATTCAGAAAAAAAAGAGGTGAAAGACCAGTTACCAAGTGTAGCACCACCTCTCGTTCTCCCAGAAATCATGGCAGGGGGTCAGGTGGGTGGGACGTAAGAATGAAGGGCGAGATGGACAACTCACATGGAATGTTATGGTAGGTACATAACTTCTTTATGTCCTATCTCACCCTCATTCTTGACTGATGGGACAGCGTCCCAAGCACCTACTTTCTTGGGTGGCTCAAGGGAATACATTCTCTAGAACAATGGAACCAAAAAGGACCCTGTCCCTGGAGGCCATGTCTACTTTGTAATGAGTGATAAAGGTATGAGGCTTAGCCCATGTAGCTGCTGCACAAATAGTATCAATGGGTAGCCTAGCACGGAAAAGCAGAGGAAGTAGATACTGCTCTTGTTGAATGTGCTTTGATTTCTTGTGGTAATTCATTATGTGCTGAATTATAAACAAACAAAATGCATTGAGACAGCAAGTTTGACAAAGTAGTTTTTGCTACTGGAAGACCTTTTTTATTTTTTGAATAGGATACAAAAAATTGGTCCAGTTTTCTAAAGTATTTTGTTCTGTGTAGATAGAAATGCAGTTGTCTATGAACATCCAACTGGTGTAGCCTGTATTCTGCCTTATTGTCATATCTGGGGAAGAATACTGGTAGTTCAATAGATTGATTGAGGCTAAACCCTGAGCACACCTTTGGCAAAAAGGACGGGTTCATATGAAATGATACTCTATCACTGTGGAACAGCATGTATGGAGGTTTAATGGACAAAGCTTGCAACCCTGATACTCTTCTGGCTGAAGTGATGGCCACTAAGAAAGCAGTTTTCCATGTTAGATATTTCAAATTACACGATGATGCAGGTTCAAAAGGAGGAAGAATTATTTTGGACAAAAAAAAGTTGAGATTCCACGGTGGTAAAGGTGGCCTGATATATGGTCTCAGTACGTTTGTACCTCTTAGGAAGGCTTTTGCTAGCCTGTGAGACATTATACTTGAATCTTCATTGCCAATATGCTTTTTTGTTTGTTGTGTTTTCTCTAAATTCATACAAATGTCTACCTTTGTACTTATTGTATTATGCTTATTATGTTTTATTGTTAATGATTGTTTTACTTCTTGTAATTGGAGCTTTTCTCCCCGGGCCTCTACTGAAAACGGATATTTGTCCAGCTAGATTAGCCCGGTCACCAAATGTAAAATAAAAATAAAATAAAAATAAAAATAAACAATATGAAAATTTGAGATAGCTGTTAACTGAACTCTGATAGTGGACGCTGCAGTGGCTTCATTAAAATGTTTAGTCAAGAACTCAGGAATAGATGAAATGGATACTGAATATGGGTCAATACTATTCTGAGCAGCCCATGTAGAAAATCTCCTCCATTTACTGATGTATAATTTCCTTGTAGATTATTTGTGAGAAGAGATCAAGATGTGTCTGACTGCAGATGAAAGATTCTGTGACCTGGCTATCTTGGGAATTGGAGCAGCCAAGCTGTCAGCTTGAGGGTTGAGAGAAAAGGATGTAGAGCACCTGAGGAATGTTTCAGGAGATCTGATATTGGATCCAGAATCCTTGGCTCTTCCTGTAGATGAGGCTGTAGGAAGGGGAACCAAATTTGATGAGGCCAGTAAGGCGCTATCAGGACTAATGTTCTTCCCAGTGAACTGGCTTTCTGAAGTACTCTTGGTATCAGTGGAAAGGGGGGAAGGCATAAAGGAGACCCTGGGGCCAATCATGCACAAGTGCATCCCTCAGTGACTCCCCCGGTGGAGGGATCAGGGCAAAATAGTTGCTGCATTTTGTGTTCATGGACGTGGCAAAGAAATCGGAGCAAGGCTGGCCCCATTTGTGAAAAATCATTTTCACTACGTCTTGTCTCAGGGACCACTCGTGGGGCATTAGAATTGCCCTGCTGTGCTTGTCCACTATCACGTTGGATTCCCCCGGGATATGCGTTGCTATAAGAAAACACTGGGATGAGGTCACCCATTGCCATATTCTGAGAGTCTCTTGACAAAGGGGGTAAGACTTGGTTCCTCCTTGCTTGTTTATGTACCATACAACTGACATGTTGTCCATCTGGATCACAATCATGCCTGGAGGAAGAGAGTGTTGAAATGCTTGCAACACCAGTAGCACAGCTCTCATCTCCAGCACATTGATGTGCAGGTGAGCCTTGTGTTCTTGCCAAGTGCCTTGGACTGTCTGTCCCTGATAATATCCCCCATCTGGGAAGCATCCATGGTCACTGTGGCTGATGGGGGAGGTAGGGTGAAAGGACAGCCTATGGTGACTTGATCTGAGTTTATCCACCAGGCTTAGTCCCTTTTGCAAGATTCTGTCAGAATTATCTGGTATGACATTGGTAAGTCCTGCATTGACCATTGGGTAAAGAGAAGCCATTGTAGAATCCGCATGTGCATGAAAGCTAAGGGGAGTATGGTGACAGTTGCTGCCATTGTCCCTAAAACTTTGAGAACAATTCTTGCTTGTGCTCTCATTCTCAAAATTAGATTTTGAATTTGCGTGCAAAGAGATTGTATTCATTCTTGTGGAAGAGTTACCATCATAGCTACTGAGTTTAACTCTGCGCCTATGAATGCGATATGCTTCGATGGCAATAAGGCAGATTTTCCATAGCTGATTGTGATCCCAAGTTGAGAACATAGGTCCAAAGTGTTGTCTATTGCCTGTAGTAGTAGTAGCTGCTTGATAGTGGTGATAAGGAGCCAGTCATCTAGGTATGGAAACACCCGGAATCCTGCATGCCTCAGGTGGGCTGTAACTACTGCCATACATTTGGTGAATACTCTGGGGGCTGTAGTGAGTCCAAAGGGCAGTGCTTGGAATTGATAGTGACTGGCTCCCAGCCAGAAGTGCAAGTGACTCCTGGATGGCCTGTCCATCTTTATGTGGTAGTATGCATCCTGGAGGTCTATAGAGCACATCCAGTCTTCTTTTCCCAGAAAGGGAAGGAGTGACTGTAGTGTGACCTTCCGGAACACTGTCTTTTCTACTGACTTGTTTAATGTGCTGAGATCCAATATAGGTCTCCAGTCCCCCATTTCCTTTGGAACTAAAAAGAATCTTGAGTAAGTTCCGGATCCTATCTGGTCAGTGGGGACTGGTTGGATGATTCTTTTTTCTAGCAACTTTTGGATTTCGGTTGCTGCCTGATTCCTGTGACTGGGCGGAATGTCCAGAATTCTTCTCAAGGTTGGGGGAGGGTTGGAGAAGAGGACAGAATACTCTCTGGATATGATACTTTGCACCCATTTGTCTTTTGTGATTTTTAGCCAGGCATCTGGGTGCAAAGACAAGCGACCGCCAACTGCATCCAGAGTAGAGCAGGTGGGTTTTCCTTCAGGAATGCTGAAAGGGCTTACCGAAGAAATATTCTTAGACATTCTGATTCTGCGGCCCCCTCTCTGCCGCATGGCTGGCGTCTTCCATTATTACCCCCTCCCCTGCCCCTAGAGGGGGGTTCACCACGTGTGTCCTGAAAGGCTCCCTGGGTTTTACAGAACCACATTTTTCCACCCCTTTGACCCTTAGGATATGGTCTTGAAGGAGTGGAAAAATGGACTCCAAAGGCAGAGAGAGTCTTTCCTTCCTGCTCACACCTGGTCAGTATTTCCTTTACTTTGGGCCCAAACAAGGATGAGCCATCAAAAGGGTTGTTGATAAAGGATGACTTAAAGGGTTCTGCAAATAAACACAAGCACATCCAAGAATGTCTCCTAAGGGCAATTCCTGAACCTGCTGATCTGCCTGCTCCATCGGCTGCATATGAAATGAGCCTCATGGAAGAGTTGACTATAGAGTTTAGGGTGGAGAGCTGAGAAGTTACTTTATCGGAGATTCCTGCAGCTACATTACCCTGAAGAGTATCTCCAAGCTCCTTTAGGAGATCTCTCTGTAGCCTTGTTACGTGAGTTAGGTAATTCAGGAACCATAGAGTACAGGTCGCTGATGAGAATATGCGCTTCCCATACCTGTCCATCATACGTGACTCTTTGTTCGGTGGATGGACAGATGTGGATGTCTCAGACATCTTTTTTTTAGTGGCCGTCGTAACCACCATAGTATCTACTAGTACACCCTTGGTCAAGAAAGATTTGTACTCTGGCGCAGTGATAAATTTGTTAGGCCTCCTAAGGACAGGTTCCACAGTATCTGGTGACTCCCACGCCTTCCAACAAACTAAATCCAAGAATTCATTGAAAGGCAGAGACACCCAAGAGGCAGAAGGTCAAGAACCAAAAGCATCCATGTACATGGACTCCTCATCAGAAGGGTTAGTGGCCTTCCAGCCACCTCTCTGTTTAAGGACTTCTAGGATGTCTGCAAATGAGACATCTTCGGAAGACAACCGTGTGGACCCCTCTGAATCATCAAGGTCATTGTCAGATGTCACTGACTCCTCAGAGGAGTTTAGATGTTTCCTCTTACATGTCTTCTTTCAGGGTGCTTCCTCAGATGGGGCTTCTGGAGAGGTTTTTGAAGAGAAAGGTATGTCCTGTGAGGTGTTATGAGGCTCTGGATCTCTACGCTGCGGGCCATGTGGTGCAGTAGATGGACCCAAAACTCTAGGGGAAGGAATGGTAGGATCTGAAACACTAGATGTCCATGGGGGGCAATGCTTTCCTCATGACTGTGAAGGCACCCCCTCCATGACCTGAGGAAAGCTCCAGCTCTGAAGAACCAGAAGCCCCCCCGGAGCCATGAGAACCGGCTCTGAGGCCGAGGTAGGAGCCAAACTCATCCGAACTGATGCTCTGAGAGGTAAAGCTGGAACCGATAAAAGCTCAGTCCTTCTGTCCCCCGAGAGCTGACCAGAAAGTGGCAGCCCCCAGACCCCCTGGTCAGCGCCGAGGTAGTCTGACCAGTAGGAACCGAAGAAGGCTTTGGCACCATAGGGTCCACAACTATCAGCTCCACTCATTCTGGCTCCGAAACCATGGCAGGGGTCAGAGGAGGAATCAAAATAGGAAGAACTGGTCTGGTCGGATCCGAAGCCACTTGGGTCGGTGTCAACAGAATTTTTGCAAGAGCCAGTGTCCTCAACAGCTTCTGCACCAAACAATTCATGTCCAAATCCAAAAGACTTCTGGAAGAACGAGATGATGGAGTTGGTGATGCCACAGACTGTAAAGTTGGGGATCGGAGCATCGAAGACACTGTATCTAAAACTGATGATCGGCTCTTAGCTAGAACTACCGTTGACTCCAACACAGATGGAGCCGAGGTAGAAGTCTGAGTTGATGTGGTTGGTTCCAAGAATTTTTGAATCTTTTTTGAAGGCCCCGAACCATCTGAAGAAACTGAAGATGGTCTTTTAGAGCTTTTTTCAGACTTGGATGAAGAAGGTGAAGAAGTCTTTTTTAATGGAGCTTGACCCTTCTCTAAATCCTCAGCAAAGGAAGACTTTAACAAACCCCTTAATAATGCATAATAACTATAAGGGTCAATCAGAAGAGGTTCAAGAAGACTGGAAAGTAAGTTTAGAAAGGCAATAAACAAAGCAACAATGGGATGACATTTGTAAGGCTCCCATGTATGCAACAAAGTCCAGAAGGTTTAGGATTTTCACACTTATGTGTTAGTACATATATTTTTGTACCCCTTGCAGACCTCAGAATTTTTTCTCAGATAGAGAGGTAGTTGGGAACATGTTTTTTTGGGGGGAATGAAATGCATTGGCAGATTTAAAAAATTTCCTGCAAGGTACTATGCCAGAAATATTGGGGGGGGGGGTTATTATAATTAAGAGAATTATTGTTCTGAGCTGGGATACAGAAACTGAATTCCCTAGACATAATAAGGCCCTACTAAGTTTAATACTGTTAGTTGCCAAAAAAGATGTAATTAATTGAAAATGGAGATCAAAATCTAAAACATCTGTAACTGAAGTTTTGAATATTGTAAAGAAGATAAAATAATTGGAGGTAGGATTTTTGGAAAAGGGGAGAAACAAACCACATATAAATAAATGGCATTTGTGGGAACAACACATGGAGAATAATGTTCTGCAGGAGGTGTGAAGTTTCAGGGAAGGCAGGAATTAAGCAATTTATATCATTCTGGGGTAGTTCAAATATTTTCTAACAGGTTCTTTACTGTGAAGATTGGCTTCTCTCCATCAGATACTGCCCACACGCTTTTCTATTTTTATAAATAAACACCAGACCTATCCCAGTTACAACTCTTTTTATATGCTGATGATTTAATTATCTGCATATCCAACCCAACACAATGGGCAATCCACACCCAACTATAAACCGATCTGATCTGTACCTAAACCTCTGACTCACCTCCAAAAAGCTTTTCTTTAATCCTAAAAAAAAAAAAAGAAAAATAAAAGAAAAAAAAAAAAAAAACAAGGTTTGCTCTTTGACATTAAGAAACTGCTTTTCAAAGTTCTTAGCTCCCTCAAGCTTTTGACCAGCATGACAACTTTATTGACACCACCACTTCGTTCAGATACCTAAGCATTTGGTTTGACCAATCTCTTAACTTTTGTGAGCATAGTCAAAAATATAGATCTAAAACAGTGATGGCAAACCTTTTGGGTTCAGCATGTCAAAAAATTGGAAAATGCCTAACTTGACTCTGCTTGAGTGTCACCCCCCCACCCAAACAAAACAAAACAAAACAAAAAAATATATAAAATAAAACAAATAAATAAAAATAAATAAAATGGCATGACTCTCAATACATCAGGGATAAATCTCAATAAAACCAGGTATAAATCTAGAAATAAGAGACATGAACAACTCATTACAGCCGAGTGCTCCTCCAGGCGTCTTCTGCAGTTAACCCCTACTGCTCCTCTAGGCGTCAAATATGGATTGTTCATATTTGCATTAATAATTCCAAAACCATGTTACTTACAAGGTACCAGGATATTTTGTCTTGAGCCATATGTGATGGCAAACACAACTCTATTGATATTTGACCTCTTTCAATGAGAGTTTTCTAGAACTCTAAGGTGATAACTTAGTTTTTAAAGGCTTAAGCCACGCCCACTAGGGGTTAAAGGTGCACACTCAAAAGAGCTGCTCCGGAGTGAAAACTACTAGTGGTATTAATTTGAGACACTGACAGAAGAAAATGAATGTGAATTAATATACATTTTCTGAAATAAAATTAGCCTATAAATCTAGTTATTGTCATTGTTAAGTTTAAAAAGTTGCCAATTTCGGAGGGATTAAGAGGGACAGTTGAGAGGAATGTAAAACAGCAAACTCCTAGAAATGCAGACTACTTGCCCTTTGCAGAAGTGTAACCATGAAGAGAACACAGTGTCAGCACTGCCCTTTGCAGACTCTATTGAGAAAGTATACTGAAATAGCCTTTGAGGTTAATAACTTCCTTACCTCTGCAGCGGTGTTGTTGAACTGGCTCCTGGCACAAAATAATTCAATGCACTTCACAAAAGCAACACATCCAAAGCAGTTTCTTTGGTAACTCGGGTGCTGGGGAATGCTGGTGTGTCACCCAAAATGTCGTGGCATGTCACCTTTGACACATGTGTCATAGGTTTGCCATCACTGATCTAAAATCAACTACCTCCTTTTCTGGGCTCAGAAAATGGGTCTATATCAAAACCGCAAAACCTCACATACGCGAATATAGAAATGTCAACACATATTAAGTGAACAGCGAAAACACCGAACGTCCTGAACCGCAAAATTAAAAATGTCGAATCAGCATAGTTGGTCAACCCCACCGCCCGCTACGTACTACCTACCCAAACAAAATAAATAATTCACATACATACACTTAACAAAACCCTACTTCTAACCCTAAACTAAAGCTCACATATAGTACTATGTATACACTTACCTTAACCCGCACCCTAACCCTAAGGTCCGTAACTATTGCACAACTACGTTAAGGAGCTATACCCAAACAAAATAAATAATCCACATACATACACTTAACAAAACCCTACTTCTAACCCTAAACTAAAGCTTACATATATTACTATATATGCACTTACCTTAACCCGCACTCTAACATTAATTGCACACTTACCTTAAGGAGCTATACTAGAGAAGGGCCAACTAAGATGATTCGACATTTTGAATTTTGCACTTCAGGACGTTCGGTGTGTTAACGGTTCTCTCAATATGTGTCAACGTTTCCGTAATCACACAATTGCGGTTTTGCGGTTGTAATAGGTAACCCAGAAAATATCTAATTTTCTTTCAGCACCAGCTAGGGCAGCCATTAAAGTGTCCTGCTCACACAACTTAACTATGACTTACCCTTGTTTGCCACCTCTTCTAACAAAAACACTATAACATTACAGACCTTAACTACAATATGCTGCTTCATCAACAATTCCTATAGCCTTGAACAGTATTGTCTTACTTTATCCAAGGCAAACTGAATCCCAATACAAACTAGATCCAATCTATTTCTGGGTTCTCAACTATTCAAATTACTCCAACAACATGCTCCTCCATTTATAATGAAACTATGACACAGCTGGCATAACAGTTAAGGTCTTTGTCTCCCAAGAACAAGGTTTAAGGATCAATCGTGACCCAAGGCAAATGCCTGTGTAGAATTTTCATGTTCTCCCGGTGTCTTTTTGGGGTTCCTCTCACCCCCCCAAAAAAAAACACATTGGGTGTTTCCACCTCAAACTCACCCAAGAATGAAATTGTGGTCAGCAGTACTGACAATAGATGGTGCCTGTCAGGGGAAGAGTTGTATAGACTAACCATTTTGGCAATCAGGTGAGGTGTGCAGTATCCTGTAGATAGGAGAACATGGATCACAGACTGCATGTAATGTGTGGCCTATCCACTCACAGTGCTTCTAAGTGATTTGATCACATTGACTAATGTTGCCAAATACTGGCATGGGTATTTGCCAATAATAGGTGGAATGCCAGTAACAACCTGCTCACCAGTTCACAGGACATTAAAGACAGATGAAAGGAGTACTTCTAACAGCTTCTGAATGAGGAAAATCCCACAGAAGCTGTACTGCCCCAGCCTATGATGAAAGAAGAGGAGACCACTCTAGAAGAAGTAAGAACAGCACTAAGGAAAATTAAGTCAGGAAAAACAGCAGGCTCAGATGAGGTCACAGCAGATATGATCAAGATGTTGGGTGAATTAGGGGAGAAATAGCTCCAGAGGATACTCATAGCAGTGTGGTGAGAAATAAATATCTTACATGACTGGAGGATATGCATTCTAATGCTAGTGTACAAGAACCTAGGGGACATTCACATCTTTGGGCAATATAGAAGTATCAAACTCCTGTCACGCTGTATGAAAGTTCTAGGGAGGATGGTTGATAAAAGCAAATATGCAGTTTGGATTCAGATCAGGATCCAGCACAACTGCTGTGATGTTTGCAGTGAAACAGATAGTTGAGAAGAAGCTAGTGATGAGGAAGGAGTCCAACCCACAGAGGGGTTCCCAGTGGGAGTGGGTGTGCATCAGGTTTCAGCTCTGAGCCTACAGCTGTTGATACTGATGATGGACTATATCAGCAAACAAGTCAGTGGGGACAAATCAACAAAGCTGCTGTATGTAGACAATGTGACATTACAGGCAGACTCTGAACAAGAACTAATGGCAGGTGAATGGGATGCAAAACCAAAAGCACATGATATCAAACTGAGTACAGATAGGACAGCTGTAATGGCTGCAAATAAGGGAAGCTACAAGAGGTTGAAAATTGAGACAGAAGGAAAAATAGTGGAACAGGTTAACAATTTCAAGTATCTGGGAGGGATGATTGAGGAGAATGGAAGTCTGAATGAAGAGAGCAAAGCTAGAATCTAAGGGGGTACAGCCAACTGGCACAGAGTGTCAGGGGTAGTGTGTGACAGAGGATTGCCAAAGAAGCTGAAACGTAAGGTATGCAAAACAGTGTTATGGCCGGTACTATTGTATGGTACAGAGATGTGGGCCAAGAAAGCACAGCAGCTGAGGAAGCTAGAAATGATGGAGTTGAAGTGCCTGGGATGGGAGGTAGGAAGCACACTGGAGACAGATGAAGAAATGAGTACAT
The DNA here is from genome assembly GCF_019279795.1 of Protopterus annectens. Classification (NCBI taxonomy): domain Eukaryota; kingdom Metazoa; phylum Chordata; order Ceratodontiformes; family Protopteridae; genus Protopterus; species Protopterus annectens. The sequence goes on along the minus strand of NC_056747.1, from coordinate 335,874,735 downwards.
CAGAGCAGAACCCCAAATAGCTCCAATTGCAAAGAATGTCAAAGAGAACGGATTATGGTAGATAAGGCACATGTGCAGGAAAGCAGAAGACAATCTAGTGAAAATGATTTGGGAATAAGGGTGTCCAGCAAAGAGATGGATGGATTGCATGAGAGAAGTCCAGTGACAGGCATGACTGTTGAAGAAGGTAGGGAAGTGGCAATGAATAGAGAGAGAGAGAGATGGTGACAGTTGATGTGACACCCAGACATCATACAGAAATGGGAAAAAGTGGGGGTTGATAATGATGATGATTATCACTACCAACCAAACCTGCAACCTCTGAAACCAGGGTACAATAAGCCCTACTTTCCAAATTAACTTCCTTGCAAATCACCCCATTTATGCCACTATTGTATTGGTTATCGCTATATTTCTTCCTCCTGGAGGTGTGTTTGTCATAATGGTTAAGGTCTTCACCTTACACACACAAAATACAGGGTATGATTTTGACCTGAGGTTGTTGACTAAGCTCAAAATGGCCCTTCAAGGCAGTCAGCCTAGTATTCACCTATGAACATACCTTCTTTTTCTCCTTGCTCACTGCCATTTTACAACTTTTACCTTTCTCAATCTCTCTTTCTTTTTTGACTCTTTGTTTTTACTATTGCTTATCTTTTGCTTTGTTTTCTGAACATCTTGTGATATGCCCCTGCAATTTCCAAAGCTAAACCTGTATCTCATTCTTTTCTTGTTATTCCTCTTTTTCCTTTTCCCGTTATACCTCAACATGGTGTAACATTTGTACATAGTACTGCTATTTTTTTTCTGATTAGTTTGTATTATTGTTGTGTTACACTGTTGGTTGTAATTGCTATGTTTTTATTGTTACTATTTTGAATGTAACCTGGCCTGAGACTGTAACTGGTCATGCTGTGATCAGTGCTGTACCCCTGTAAACAAAATGTAAATAAAAATAAATAAATAAAGAATCTCATCTTTATTATAATTTTAAATTAAAATAAGAAATACATTTTCATTCAAAAATTAATATTTACAGTCACTTCTTAAGAAGGCATACACCAATTAAAGCCATTCATTCATTCACTGTTTAAAAAGAAACACATTATGACCAGAAAAAAAAACATGCCATACTTTTAAAATGTTTGGATTTAGAAAAAAAATATTGTTAGAAATATATAATATCACTCCTAGGTCTGGATACCAAGTACAGATTTTCTCATATCAACCAAATCTTTTAATTTAGGGGGACGTCTCATATTGCTTAGAGAAACTGGTCACTCCCTTCAGCAGTTCCTTAGAGTTGATCATTTAATTTTTTTAATTTAAATACACAATGTAAAGTAACTCTGATGTCACTGGTGGTTTACGTAACCGTCATCATTAATCCCATTTTTTCCTATTTTCTACATGGGGTGGGGGTGTTGCATCAACTGTCAACATATCTGTCAATTCAATAGCACTCTTCTACCTTCTTCGACAGTCATTCCCGACCATTTCAGGTCTTCTCTCGCACGATCCATTCATCCACTTTAAAAATAGTGTTTTCGGAATTATGGAAAAGTAAGAAAGCATGTGTTATTAGACCCAGAAAAAAGCTCAGAGGCAGTTATTTGACATTATTCCATCTGTTAGTGACAACTACTGCCATATGATAAGACTCAGAAAGTAAAGGATAGATGGGACCATAGAAACAGGGGTTCATCCCCCCTCTGAAAAACATGTTGAATGTTTCCATCTCACACTTACCCAAGAATGGCGCTGTGGGCAGCAACACAGACTCTACATGGTGCCCTATAGGAGGAAGAGTTGTGTAGACCAACCGCTTTGGGCATCTACTGTGGTGCACAGTAACCTCAAGATAAGAGAAGATGGATCACAGACTGCATGCCGTGGCAGAGCTAGTCACTTGACAGTGTAAAATATGGCTCTAGGTGATTCAGTCATGTTGAATAATGTTGCCAAAATGGGCATGGTTATTTGCCAGTGCTAAGTGGGTTGAAGACCCAGCCTACCCTAACCTATGCCATGGACCCATGCTAATGGTTGGGAAGGGTGTATGTGCCCCTTCAGGCCAATCTGTGCTCACCATAAAGGCCAGCAGCCCTGGGTCAATAAGCTACTGACTGGCTGGTGTCCAATTGCCCAGCTTGGGTTACCTGGGATAGCTCTGTTGAGCGAAAGCTGAACATAAAACCAATCAACCTGCCAAACAGGAACTAATAATTGCTACACTCAGTGTAGGTTCACTGAAAAGACAGAACTTGTAAGTAGATGATATGGTGGTAAGGTGGAGGCTGGGCATTTTATGTATCCAGGAGACAAGATGGAAGGGCAGCACAACAAAGCCACATGGCTTGGTTTCCAGAGTCTATTACTCAGGAGGAGGACAAGCTAGAAAGAGTGTGGGAACTGTGGTGAGAGAGAGGCTTCCGAAGGCAGTGAGGAATGTCCTCAAAATTAGTGACAGACTCATGGCAATCAGACTCCAGCCTAATGATATGATAGGGCAGTATTCATATTCTCAGCCTATGCCCCACAGCAACATTGATAGTGAGGAAAAAAAGTGTATTCAGACAGCAGTTGCAGGACCTACTGGTTAAAGCAGGACAACATGAATTGGTGTTGATAATGGGTGACCTGAATACACATATCGGGACAGACAGAACAGGATGAGGACAGGAATAAGAAAAGAGAGGCCATTGTAGACATCTGTCTAGTAAATGTCTTGATAGTAGCCAACACATGGTTCTGAGAGAGAGTGAGTCACAAGATCACATACAACAGTGGCCAACATGCAACTTAGGTAGACTTCCTCCTAGTAAGGTTCATAGGTTCATAGGTTGGTACTAGGCTATCGGCCCTAGGGCCTATACAAACCTAGCCATAACAATTCCCTGGCTATTTCTTCCCACAGTATTTACTTCCCTGGACCCCTGTTTAACAGGGCGACAGACATGATCCCCAGGGTGAATTTCCTATCTCCCATCCAATCATCAAGGTTCCTTTTGAAGAGGGCCAAAGAGGCACTCTGCTTGATATGTATGGGCAGTCTATTCCAGAGTCTGGGGAGTCTCTGGGTCAGGAACCTATCCCTCCAGCAAGTTTTGTTCATTGTGATGACAAGGTTTAAATCTCTGGAGCATGTGTCTCTGAGGTATTGGGATTTCTTTAAGTGTAGCATGTCCAACAGCTCTGGGTTTGACATGGCCTTGTATGTTCAGCAGAGATGGTCTCTGAGTAGACGATATGCGACAGAGTATAGGTGGAGTTTTTTTAGATGGTCAGCATAGGGCATCTGCTTTAGGCCTCTGATTCTTTTAGTGAGGTATTTCTGTAGCCTTTCCAGTTGTTGCAGATGTCTTGAGAGGTACATACCAAACAGGGCATTGTATTCTATAATGGGTCTAATGAGGGATGAGTACAGTGGGACAATGGCCTCCTTTTTTCTGGAATAAAAGCCCTTAGAGATGAGGTGTGCCACATAGAAGGATTTCCTGACTATTGTGGCGATGTGGTTATCGAAGGTGAGACCACTCTCCACCTGTGTCCCTAAGTCTCTTATCACACTTTCGGTGTTTAGTGTACTGCCACCTTTGTGGTAATTCATGGTTACATGTTTTTTCCCAAAGGGGATAACTATACATTTCTTGGCACTGAGCTTGAGCCCATGGCTTTGGCACCAAGTATCTGTTTCTGTAAGGCCCTTTTGTAGAATATCCACATCATTTGGGGATTCAATAATGGCTCCCAGTTTGCAGTCATCTGCGAACTTTGTTAGCCAGAGTCTCTTAGTGTTGGCCTGTACTTTAGAGAAGTAGATGCCAAACAAGAGCGGTCCCAGGACTGAACCCTGAGGTACTCCACTTGTCACTTGTCTGGAGATGGATTTGGAGTCGGCCACTTTTACAGTGTGGGTTCTGTCAGTAAGCCAGTTGGCAACCCATTGAGTGACATAGGGATTAATGCCCAGCTTAGTAAGTTTATCTATGATTCCAGAGTGGGAGATGGTGTTGAAGGCTTTGGCAAGGTCCAGATAGGCTGTGTGGACCACCTTACCCTTGTCCATGGCTCTAGAGACTGATTCGAAGAAGTCAAACAGGTTCAGGAGACAAGATCGGCCCTTCACGAACCCAAACTGGGTGGAGTCCAATGTTTGAAGGTTGCCAATGTCTTTGTTTATAAGTTCCTTGATAATACGTTCCATGGCCTTGCAGATCAGGCTCGTCAGACTGATGGGGCGGTAGTTCCCGGGATCCAAGGTGGATTCCCCTTTGTAGAGTGGGATAACTGTAGTTGTGCGCCACTCAGTGGGTATGAAGCCTGAGGTGAGGCTATGATTAAACATGACACTTAGGTGAGGTGCCAGTTCATTTTGTAGTTCATGTAGTACACAGCCTGGGATGTCGTCTGGTCCCATGGATGGTGTGTTCTTAGCTTTGAAGAGTGCATTTTTTACCTGTCTGGCCATTATTACCGGACTTTGGCAATCTTTCGGTATTCAGATGGGCCCTTTAGAGGGTGAGAGGGGGTGAAGTTTGCACTGAATCGATCTACCAGGATATTAGCAATATCCTTGGGATCAGTATATTTAATGCTATTCAGTTGTAGCTCAGAGCAGATCTGAGCATTGCCATTTAGGTTCTTGACATAGCTATAGAATGCCTTGTGGTTGTCTTTGGAATCTTTGGCAATTTTATTTTCGTAACTAGCTTTGGGGGATTTTATGAGGGATCTCAGCTTCTTAATGAGGCTGGTAAGGGAGTTTTTTGCATCCTGGGATTTTCCTCTTTTCTGCAACAGTTTCTTCCTTTTGTTGTAAAGTTTGTTTATGGCAAGGGACTACCAGATTGGTTTCCTTTGCTTTGGAGGAGAGCGTTTTGGTTCTATTGGGGATGGCACGATTCATGCACAAGTGGATGTGCTCGTACAGTGCCTTAGTGTAGGAATCAGCAGTCGAACTTTCAGTTCCCGTCTGCATGGGTGTCATGAAAGGAAAGGGCAATGGGATAAAATCAGCAATTGCAAAGTCATCCCCAGTGAAACATTCGGTCCACAGTAAAAAAAAACACTAGTTGCAACAATCAGCTGTAAGCAGTAGTCAGAGAAGGCTCTGAAATCAACAGAAACTAGGCTATTGAAGACCTGAAAGTTGACTGGAGAGAAAGCCCAACAGTTCAAGGAATTACTTAAGGTGCTAGCATCTCAAGAGGAAGAAGAGGAAATAGACGGAGTTGAAGAAAAATGGCACCTCCTCAAAACAGCATGTGTGAGGACTACAGAACAGATATGCAACCAAGTCAGTTATGGAAATAAGGTACATAAAGAAAGCTGGTAATGGAATGCAGAAGTCCAGGAAGTCATCAAAAGAAAGAAGGAATGCAGGAAAAAGTGGGATATAGACAAGACGGACCAGGCTAGGAAGAAATACTGGCTGGCTAACAAAGAGGCAAGCAGTTTTAGTAGCAAAGAACAAGGCATCAGAGGTACTCTACCAATTTTTGGAAAGTGACTGAGTTATTGACACAAAGAAACTATATCAGGTTGCAAGGCAAAGAAGGCAAAGACAAAAAGATAAAGAAGATAGTCAGACACCCTTCATAAGGGATGCCAGCAACAACCTAATCATGAGTCCACATGACATCAAAGGCAGATGGAAGGAGTACTTCCAGCAGCTTCTGAATGAAGAAATCACCACAGAAGCTGTACTGATCCAGACACAACCTATAACGAGAGAAGAGGAGGAGCCCACCATAGAAGAAGTAAGAACAGCTCTAAAGAAAATAATGTCAGGGAAAGCAGCAGGCTCAGATGAGGTCACAGCAGATATGATAAAGGTGCTGGATGTGAGAGGAGAGAAATAGCTTCTAAGGGAACTCCTAGCAGTGTGGAGAGAAATGTATATCCCAAATGGTTGGTGAATAAGCATAATAGTGCCAGTGTTCAAGAGCAAAGGAAACATTCACAACTGTGGGCAGTACAGAGGTATCAAACTCCTGTCACATTGCATGAAAGTTCTTGACAGGGTGATAGATAAATGAATACACAAAGTAGTAGAAAGTAAGATGGGTAATGAGTAGTTTGGATTCAGCTCAGGATGCAGCACAAATGACCCAATGTTTGCAGTGGATAGATAAAGAAGTTAGACATTAGGAGAGTCCAACTGGGCATTTCTAGACTTGGAGAAAGGATATGACAAAGTCCTAAGAAAGCTGATATGTGCAGTCCTGTGGTGGTTTAAAGTCCCAGAAACAGTGGTAGAATTAGTGAAAGCTATGTACAAGGACCCAAGACCTCAAGTACGAACAGTGCTCAGTCTCACAAAGGGGTTTCAAGTGGGTGTGCATCAGGGTTCAGCTCTGAGCCTACTGCTGTTCATACCGGTGATGGACTACATTAGTAAACAGGTTGGAGGGGACAGATCAACAAATCAGAGTCTAAGCAAGAACTTCAGCAAAGGACAGGGGAATACAATGCAAAACTGAAGCCATGGGATGAAAATAAGTACAGATAAGACAGTTATAATGGCAGCAAATGGGAGAAATCAGAAGAAGCTGAGAATTGAGACTGAAGGAAAAATTGTGGAACAGGTTAACAGCTTCAAGTATCTGGGAGGGGTGGTTAAGGAGAAGGGAAGTCTGAATTAGGAGGTCAAAGCCAGAATCAGAGGGGGTGCAGCCAACTGGCAGAGAATGTCAGGTGTAGCATATGACAGAAGAATGCCAAAGAAGCTGAAAAGTAAGGTGGACAAAACAGGGGTGCGACCAGTACTACTGTATGGTACAGGCACCTGGTCTTTAAAGGCAGAGCAGTTAAGGAAGCTACAGATGATAATGCTGAAATGCCTGAGATGGGTGATAGGATGCACACTGTAGGACAGACGAAGAAATGAGGACATAAGAGCAGAAGCCAAAGTAGCTGCAACTGCAGAAAAGGTCAAAGAGAACAAATTATGGTAGTTTGGGCACATGTGCAGAAAAGCAGAAGGCAATCTGGTGAAGAAGATTTGAGAGAGATAGGAAGAAGGCAAGAGGAAATGAGGGCATCTAGCAAAGAGGTGGATAGATTGTGTGAGAGAAGACCTGTGTCAAACAAGGCAGGAGAGTAGCACTGAATAGAGATAGATGGTGACAGTTGACATGACACATTGACCCTATGAAAAAATGGGAAAATAGAGTTGATGCTGATGATGATGATGATGGAAATGGTAAATTAGCAGATGAAAGTGGCTCAGCTTCTGAATTGATATGCAAAGCAACTTGAATCCTCTGGTGATCATTCTACTGAGTTTCTGAAGGAAATATACAGTCATGTGTTGCCTTTAGAGCAGTGAGTGGCATATGTGAGAAATAAAAAAATGAGGGCTAGATTATTTATAGTGAACAAAAGTTGGTAAATTTGGATTATAAAGCAATGAAGCACAATTTGAGATTCACTTGGGAAAGAAAGGTTTATATTGTCTTGAATTAGTGAAAAAACAAGATGGCACAATGGGCTGGTTTTTGTAACAAATTGTAGAGAACGAGAAAACTATCAGTTAGTACTGTCTTTGGCCAATAGATTTTATGAGTGTCGGAGAGATTTTTGGTGCAATTTGTGACTTGTTATGAGAAGGAACAGGCCTTACTGCAGTTGTGGAAGCCACAGAAGTGGACTGCTATAGAGTGTAGACCACTAATGGTTACTTGTGATTTGCTGGAGAGCACTTTCAGCAATGGATGCTGTTTTCCTTACCCATAAGGTTGCATCAGTGATTTAGAATTATGTGCATGTTGTTATTTCTGGTAGTTCTTAAGATGTTTTTTCTTCTGGTTGTATGACTGTTCACCTCTGCTCAGTCAGCAAAATATGTTTTGTGAAGATGGCCCCTATATTAGATTATGTGAGTGAGGAGTCTTTGACTAAGGAGCCAAAAAAAGGTAATGAATGTTCAGAAGCTGTTGAAGTGGACCTGGAATGGGGGCTACAGGATGACAAAGAGGACAATGGTACTAAGGTTACTTGTTCTTTGGTGAGGTATGCATTGAGAAGAGAAAAATTTCCTGGGTTACCTGACAAGAACTGGACTGGCAAGCTTGTTACTATTACCCAGGTTTTTCAATGTTAAGATTGTGAAGGGAAACAGAAAATACTTGTAGGTCACTTGGTTGTTTTCAAGTAAAGAGAGGAAACTGGATACCATTTTGATGTCTGAGTTCAAACATGTTGTCCAGCTAGTGATGTAGTTAGAATTCATGCTTGTTGCTTGGTCTGCAAATAGATACTGGATTTCAAATGCTGGTAGATATTTTGAACAAGGCAATAGAATGACTGATTATAATTATCTGAATGCAACTTACAAAAAAATACATATGACTATATTATATAAAACATGTAAGTTAGTTTAGAAGTTTTGATGATAAAAAGTGCTTAAGCAATACACATGAGATTTAAAGTTGTTTGTGTTCTTGTACTGAGTAAGACATTCTGACCTATTGTAACAATTTGAAATTAATAGCACAACTACAAAAGAAACATGACTTTTAATCCAATCCTTCACATTCAGTTACACAAACTCAGCTTCAATTTGAACTCCACTTCCTTAATTCTTGGCTAAAGAACCATAAGCAACTTCTTAATCCCTCCCAAAAGAATTATTTCTGGAACCAACATCACAGATCTCTATGGAAACAACAATGTTCTTTTTAAATACCTAGGTTTATGGAAAATATCTTTATTTCTCCCCAGACTAGCAAGAGTTGCGATAGGCAAGAGTCATCCTAGTTCAACTCGAATATGGGTTCCCTATCATAACCATGACCTTTTATAAAACGTAATACACTTTGCAGTCAATTAAAAACAAAATCTGCTGATTCATTAACATCCACCCCCACCCCCCAGAACACCATTGCACCATCCTTTCCAAAACTAGATGGCTCCTAGTCACCTACAGAGCTGAGTTACTCAAAGGATCTTCTTCTTTTCAAACTACTTTTTTCAGGTGCTAACCTGCCTTTTGCTGTCAAACTCTATAATAAAACTGTCCCCTCCAACCTTTACAAATTCTCTGAACTAGCTTCCACACTCCAGACTCCCAAATAAATATCACTGCACTGATCACTTCTTCTCCATTCTTGCAGTCAAACTCTGACAATCCCTTCCCTCTCACCTAAAAGAAATCCTCTCTTTCCCCACTTTGAGAGCACAACTCAGAAGGCACATCCATCAAAAATCTAACTGCAAGTGCTCTTCCACTGAACATATCATCAAACTCCTCCCTCACCTCTATCAGTTCTACTTCCACCAACTGTTCTCCCCTACTGTTTACCTCCCATATTTACTAAGAAAATTAATCAGCATTTGTTTTTCTCCTCTGTCAATAATATTTGCTCATTGTTTCAGTTGTCTGATGGACTTTGTACCTTCTGTGATTACTCAATTTTTGTGAATCAGTTCTGTTTAATTTTTTTATGAATTTCTTCAGCGTGGCTGTGCCTGCAAATGGTCTGCTGTGATCAGTGTACTACCTAGTAAAAAAACTTAAATAAATAAAATAAATAAAACCCATGCTCCATTTCATTGTGTAATACCATGTTGTACAGCACTGCAGAGACAACAAATATCTTGTTGCAGATCTCTAGAGAATACTATAGCACACCACCAAAGGACAGTAGGAAAGTACACAATAAATGTCAACACTGCAAGCACACACTCAGGGATGTTGTGATTGTGTGACAGTGCATAGTTGTATTTCATCTCATACTTTGTAAGTTGCATACTGGTGTTATAAGCCATTACTCCAGATCATATCTAGCACCACCTGCCAAACATAAGATTGAACACCTTTTATGAGTGGATGGCATTCAGCATATCTGCTAGCTTCATTGTTAAGCCTGGAAGCGAGATTCAGTATTCTTACCAATTAGATATCTCAGAAGGAAATGACACCACATAAATCATTGGAAGATGCCAAATGTGTGCTAGATATGGAAATCATTAGAACTGCCTGTATGGTACACAGATACATAATATATAATATCCTGTATATTGTATACCACCCTAACAGTTGATAGAGTAGAAACCCTTCTGATTCACATGTTGGCACTAATATAGACTGGAGGCCTTAATGGTGATGTTTGTGCAGTCAATGGACATTAGAACTTCAGGGAAATTGGCTATTTTATAGAATGCCCACACAGCTGAGTTTCCATCCTCTGCAGTCTGTGAGAACTGCATTATGCTTCTTCTGTATACTGTAGCATGACATCAAGGAAATGGTATGGGGGCATGGCCGGGATGCTGAACTGATAGCTGCACTTCATTTCAGCTCTCTTACCTCACTGCTATTCCTGACAGGAATTTTACAAAAAAATATTTAATTTGAAGAAATATTTACTACTAACTTATTTTTAACAACTTCGAGCATCTACAGCAGAATTTTCATTGTCAGAACTTTAATAATTCCTGTCAAATTAATTACTGGCAAATCAGCACCAATATCAGCTTTACAATATGAGTCATGTTAGGAATTCATTCCAAGACTCTTCTCTCAAAAAGGATCTACAATCTCTTATAGCAAATATACAGGAACTCACAATTAAAATTGGCAAGATGGACAATAAAATAGATACTTTTAAAGAAAAGTGCTCACAACAACTAGAACAACTTCAGGAAATATTTACTCAGCAGAAAGGACAGATATCACTTATTGAACAGTCACTAAATGACATTGACACCAGAGTCCAAATAAAAGAACAACAAACTGAATTCTTATTACAACAGAATACATATTTACTAGAAAAGATTGATGACATGGAAAATCGAACAAGAAGAAATAATATCCGAATATATGGTCTACCAGAAAAATCTGAAGGAGACAATATGATAAACTTTCTTACCACCTGGATACCAAATGTAGTAAAATTACCTGAAGCTCTTTCATATGGTATAGAACGTGCACGTAGATCACAAGCAACACCTGGAAATACTTCTTCTCCAAATAAGAACAAACCAAGGTCCATAATTGTGAGACTTTTTTCTACACAAGATAAAGATCTGATATTAAGAAATGCTTGGGCAAATTCTCCCATCAAATACAATGATATATTAATCAGATTTGACAACAATTACTCTATAAAGGTAGTTTCAAAAATAAAGGAATTTCTACCAATAATAAAAGCCTTGAAGAAAAAGCAATTCAAAACCCATCTTTTATTTCCAGCAAGACTGAGAATTTTCCTACCAAATGGAATAAAAGTCTTTGAAATAGTAGAGTCAGCAATAAAATACCTTACCAACAATAACATCCTAACACAAGAAGAATCTATGGACTGGGCAATTAGTGCTCCAAAGAGAAATGCTAAAGTAAACAACTGGAAGACTGTTGAACAAAAGAAAAAAAAAACTAAAGGACAAATAATCTTATATGATTTATATTCTGTAAAAGGTTAAATAATAATACAAACAATAAAAGAAAAGTTCTTTATCTCTTCAACGCAATCTGAAACAGGTACTGTTTTCTATTATACTTTAAATGTTAAAGTTAATATAACTTCAAGTACATTTAAATCAATCACTCAAGTATATTAAGCATAATTTAAATATTACTTCATTTTTTATTATTCATCCATCTAATATATTCATTTTCTTAAACAGATTAATCAACACATAGCAAAGTTCTCAATATTTTTATGTTTGTTTTCTTCTCTCTTACATATAAAGTCTTCATTAACATATAATGTTCTATTTAGTTCATAACTGCATTCCTTAATAGATATAGTATACCCTTTCCCGCTTGGTTCTTGAGACAGCCTTACAGTCACGAATGGTATTAGAAGCACGAGCTCTGTATATTGTTAACGTCTTTCATGTTTTTGCTTATGTGCATCATCCCCTGGCTTTATCTAACTGACGCTCATCCAGGAAGCATGCCCATCTCATTTTTTAAAATAACATGACCACTATTTATACATCTACGACCACAAGACATTCCTTGGTGCTTTTCCATTGTTGGGGCAATGATGTGGTGCTGAAAATTGTCAGGAACCACATTGCTTTTATGTATTTCATGTTTATAGTAAGTACTTTCCACCTTATTTTGCAAATGCAGAGATGCACTAATTTCTTAACTCCACAGAGAACAGCATTTTGAGAGAAGTATGCAGTTTTAAAACAAACACAGAGATATATACATTAGTAAGACAATACATTTTTAAACTACAATCTCGATCTTCATAAATTAGTGTTTCCCTAAGCCTTTCTTGAATTGTCCATATTCTGGATGACACTAATATTGCATTCTCTCTGCATACTTTCATTTTAAACTCCACCCTCACTCACCACCCAGATCGTGTGTTCATAGTATACATGGTCCTTTCTCCTCTATTTTTTAATGTATATATGATAACTTTTTATCACAAAAATTGGTCTGCTAGCTGCCATAATGTTTTTATCCCCTCTATTCCCCTCCCCCTAAATTGCCTCAGTAGTTATCACAAAGTTGCAATAGGTGTATATGCATACAAGAACACCTGAGGGAGACTCAATTCATTCTGCTGCTGTAAGATGCTGTAAACATTTTACTTCACCAATATAGAGAATTAAAGCAATCTTCACTGACACTAGATATGCGAGTGAATAATGGGTTTATTAAATGAGCCTGACAAGCAAATCAAAAGCTGATGACTTTCTGTATAGCTCATTTTACACAGAAAAGCAAGAGAAATTTAATGTCACTCAGCAGAAAGGAACTTAATGTTGGCTTGTATATGAAATAACAAAAAAGTAGATTTCACTGGTTACCGATAAATAATATATACGTCTTTATTTATTTATTTGTGTTTTGTTAATTAATAACAAATAAGGTTTTAGATAGTTATGTATATATGTATGCATCTATGTTTGTATATTTATATTGCTTTTTTGACAGTGAAAGTCTGAATGGGTAGAACCCCCCCCTCCTTTTTCAACGGAGGAAAAAAAACTATGATTTGACTATCACTGATTGTTGGAGTCTGCCAGGTCTTTTCTTCTGATGACCAGTTTAGCAAATTCAGTTTAGTTACAGGAGTTGAATGAGAGATAGCTCAACTGCCTTCTTCTTTCATATGTCCCAAACATTCAAAAAATAAATTCTCATGCTAATAACATGACTATAAAATGTTGTATTTGCCTTTCACCCAAGATGCTCTGGTAACACGTTCATTAAGGAACATCCTTTTCTCCAGACATGATATTTGTTAAGCACAGTGTATGACTAGCGCAGTAGATATCTGGAAATTCAGCACTGGTGTTCAAATCCTGGGGACTACTTCTCCTTTTTATACATTAAACATACTCTCCTTACATAATGGTGATGTGGTTAAATCCAAAAGATGAAAATATAATGGGGGCATTGCAGGCTTTTGTTATGGGCTCATTCCAGCCCAGCCACACTAATTCTTCCATAAAGCTAAACAACTCATAACCTTGCTATCATTCCTCTTCCTCCAATTTTAGGACATTAATTAAACCTTGCTTAATTGATTTTGTAGTCAGAGACTCATTTATCTGTCAGTTGTTCAGATTTTCACAGAGTGTATAATTCTATATATATATATATATATTTTTTTTTTTTTGTAGAAAATATTGTTGAACATGAGAAAATGTTTATTAATACTCTAAATTATTCTGAAATGATATTACCTTAGTCTAAATGTTTTGTACCTTTTTGAAACCTGATTAGAAACAAGTATTACTGAATTACAATAATATAAAGAGAAAAAGAATATACTTATATATTTTAGCTGATTATATTATTTTCATATATTATTTGTGTCTTTATTTAAAACTAAGAGGATAAGAGAAACTGATCCAAACATTACTTGTGAGGGTAGAAAGTTTATTTGGTTAGATTCACTAACCAAACAAACAGTGATAGGGAATGGTTTTTAAGGTTAAGAATTACAAGTTCAGAAGTTTTATTGTTTTTAATTATCACTTTGGTGTCAGTCAGAAACATGCAAAAACTATACAGTAAAAATTCTTCATCCAAGATAGAATAAAAAATAAACAATATTTACATAAAATCACATATAAAACAAACTCAAAACTAGGAAATGAAATGTTTATCCATAAATGTTAATGGTCTGAATAATAGTAATAAAAGAAGAAGCATATTCAAATACATAAATTTACATAAACCACAAGTAGTCTTTTTACAAGGGACCCACTTATTAGATAAAGATATAAACAACTTAAATATCAATAATTACACAGTATTAATAAGTTCTCAATATAAAACAAACAAAAAAAGAGGAGTAGCTATACTACTTCGCAATACAACTCTAACACCTAAAATAATTACTACTCATCAAGATACATCAGGTATGTTTTGTCTAGCTTCAATAGCGTTAAATAATAGAATCTATACTTTAGTAAATCTATATTGGATTCCAGGACTAGGATTAAGAACAGTTAAACAGCACTTTTTAAGAGATAATTCATCTAAATAAGGGTAGCCTGATACTGGCAGGAGACTTCAACTGTATAATAAATGAAAAAGATACAGATTCTAAATCTAAAAGAAGAAAACAACCTATCTCCAAGGTGCTTTTAAAATTTATAGATACACTATATTTAAAATATATAAATGAATTTGCAGAACCAGACTCACTAATCTTTTCATTTTATTCTCATAGATATAGAACTAACTCTAGAATAGATAGAATATATGTCGCCAATGACCTAATAACAAAAACTGACAAAGTCAAAATTATAAATTGTCCCTTATCTGATCATAATGCCATAGTCTTTGAGATAGAGCTTACTCCTTTTTATTCAAATCCCATTACTTGGATACCTTCTTATATCACAACATTGACAGAATTCAAAGAATTTTATGAAGAAACAATCAAAAACTTTCTAGAAATAAACTACACAGAGGATATTTCAGAAATATATGTCTGGGATTCATTAAAGGTAGTTACATATGGGAAAATATTATTCTGGTACATAAATAAAAAGGAAGTCATGGAATAAAGATATGCTAGACTTACAAAACAAAGCAGATGAATTGAAACTGGAAATACAAAAGGGCAATACTACTCAAGTTTAAGAACTTACACAAATCAATAAGAAGTATGCAGAATTGTTACATCATAAGATTATGATTAACTTAGAAAAGATAAAAATAAACTCATACTCTACTAATCCAACACACCTGAGACACTTAACTAATAGAACAAAAAATAATCAAATCTAAACAAATAAAATAAATATTTATTCCTAATACTAACAAAAGAGTTACAGATCTAAATGATATTTTAGAAGCATTCAGACTTCAATTTACCTTTGATAATTCCCTAAACACCCAAGATACACCTACCAAGGATATAAAAAATACTTAGAAAATAATATGCATATTAAATTAACACAAGAACAAATATACATTATAAACAAATCAATCAATATGACAGAATTAAAATCACAAATGAAAAAGCTCAAGACAAATAAAGCACCTGGCCCAGACAATATGCTACCAGAAATGTATAAATTAATACCCAATCAAGCCATATCCTTACTATTAAAAGTATATGATATAGCCAAAAAAAATTGAACATACCACCCTCTTGGAAATATTCATTGATATCTCCAATTATCAAACCAGATAAAGATGAGAAGCAGTGTTCTTCATATAGGCCAATATCATTACTCAATATAGACTATAAGATGTTTATGGCTATATATGCAGATAGGATCAAACACTTTCTTCCTTTCTTAATTCACAAAGATCAAACAGGTTTTATTAAAGGAAGAAACACTTCAGATAATATTAAAATAATACTAACATTAATAGACTATAGCAAACATAGAGTCCTAGATTTAAATGTAATCTCATTAGATATTAATAAAGCTTTTGATTCTGTTAACTGGAACTTTCTTTCACTAGATTTAAAAGAATATAACTTTCCTTCTAATCTTAATAACCTTATCCAAATACTATATGAAAAATCTACTGCATATGTTAAACTAGGATCACATAGATCAGGCCCTATAACAATCAAAAAGGGAACTAAACAAGGTTGCCCTTCATCACCATTGTTATTTGCATTACTCATAGAACCCTTTTCAAATCAAATCAGATCAAGCAATAACATAAAGGGCATATGTATTAATAAAATGTTAAACCTTAAAATCCAACTCTTTGCTGATGACATACTTTTAACTCTCTCAGATGCCAATGAGTCTTTGAATGCTCTATTTAACTCCATGAATACTTTTCAAAATATTTCAGGCCTAAACTTTAATGAAAACAAAACTAAAATTATGCCCTGTAACTGTAAAAAAAATTATATAAACAAAAGATTTTCCAAATATATAGTAACAGAAAATAAATTATTATACCTGGGAATAAATCTACTCAATGAATTAACAGATTCTCTAATATTTAACTATAATAAAATACTAGACAAAATAGAACAAACAATTGGTTACTGGAATAAATACATCTTTTCAACAGCAGACAGATTATATCTTATTAAAGGAATCATATTTCCCAAAATATTTTACTTAATACAAAACTTTTCATTGCCACCTCCCAAATATATTATTCAAAGATACAATAAACTAATTTTAAATTTTCTATGGTTTCCAAATAAACCCCATATAGCCTTAAATAAGCATTTACCAGATTGGGAAGATGGTGGAATTAATTTACCGGATATTGATTTATATATTATCTCCTATGTTATTAAAAATATAACACTATGGTTTAATAATTCATCCACACCTATATGGAAACAAGTGCATGAGCAGATTTACATAGAATTTAATTACAATCATATACAAGACAATTTAACTGTAATATCATCACCCCTTATATGGATGTTAAAAGATTATTTTTTAGGGAAAAAGAATAATATTAATACATTACCATCAAACTATATTGGCTCTACACTATCAGTGTTCAAAACATATATAAACAAAATACCAAATATTAATTCTTGGATTTTTCTTATTTTCCCTATAGCTTTTACACCCACTATTCTAGACACATCCCAAATCTCTAAAATGAATATACTCAAGAAAGAATCATTACTATTTTGGCATCAACTTATAGAGAAAGGGAAAATACTAACAAATGAACAGATAACTTACAATTATAATATAAATAAAGACTACTCGTTGCTTTTACAAAATCTAAGACATTTTCTTATAAATAAAGTAGAACAAATGCAACCTTCAGTTAGACATGAAGCTCCAAAACTCATTGAATACCTTATTCTTATTACAAAACAACCTTATCAGGGTGCAGGTTACTTATCTAATATCTATAAAATTGTTAAAAAAACAAAAAACTATCATGAAAAATCATACTGGGATTATTATACTTTAATAAACAACCATCCTCCAGTTAAAGAAGAAAAAAGTAATATTCTAAAATCTTCCAAATTTTCTACATTATCAAAATACTGGCAATTATTCACTTGGAGATATCTACACAGAAGTTTCTATATACCACATAGGCTAGCCAAATGTTTTCTAGTGAAGATCAATGTTGGAGATGCCAAATCAAGATAAAAGCAGATTGGTAGCATGTTTTTTTTATGAATGTATATGTCTGAATATGTACTGGAAGTCTATTAACTATTTTTTCTCAGACTGTTTATAATGATAATTTTCAATTAACAAAGTCTATAATTTTATTCAATTCTCCTATTCCAAACTGTGTACCAAATAAAGACACTAAAATCCTATGGTCACTGTTGGCAATTTCACGTAAAATCATAACTATACACTGGAAAAATGAGGCTTCTCCTACATTCAAGGAATTTAAGAATTTAACATCAACAGCTGCTCACATGGAAATATTAACAGTGAAGAACAGAACTAAAAGATCTACTTCATACTATTACTTTTGGATGAAAGTACTGGAAATACTCGAAAAGATCAACGAAGATATATCATCTTATGTTTCTAACTTTATATAAAATAGAATTTCAATGTTATTTGCATAGACACTAATGTAAATAGTTATATAATGGTTTGAAGTTAGTAATGTTTTAGAATTTTAAATATGTTATTTATCTATATTTCATGTAATGTTTCTTAAGACATCTTATTTGAAATAATAAAAAAAAATTAGTGAAAAAAAAGGAAATGGTATGATATTCATGAAGCAGATGCTTGTAAATCACCCACTGTTTTCCCTGATGGCCATTTGAAAGTCCCCATAGCAATGATAGTCAATGCTAGACATTCCTTAGTGTCCACAGGGATTGGTATTCCATGCATCCTATGAGATTCTATGTGAGGATGTCACATGTCTACAAGCTCCTGTATGATGTGACTGTGTCCCTGTTATGGAGGTATGGTAGGTCAGTCATGGCTGGATTAATCAGCTATGCAGAGGGTGATGGCATGTGCCATCACATATATTGGCTGCAAGGACAGGCCCTATTGAATGCTGTTTGCTTAATCTGGATGCTATTCCTAGCATCTTAGCATGGTTAGTTTCTCTGTTCAATGGCAAATGATGGTGTACAAACTCAACATGCAGATGGGTTTATTGCTCTATTTTTATACTTTTCTGAATTGTGCCACCATGTTGTTTACCCTCATTTGAATTCACAATTACTCTTATTTACATGATGTCACTCATTTGTGTATCATTATTTGGTTATTTTCATATAATGCTGACCATAGGTTATGTGATCATATAGTGTATGTCTCTGAATCACCCCCATCCTGTACCTCACCACTTGTAGCGGTATTTCACATTAAGCAGTGCACTAATTGTTTCTCATCCTGGCCATAGATCTTGGTCTTGAAAAAAAACCCTCTTTATTCAAAATTAACAACCATGCAAGCATCTTAAAAGTAAAATAGAACCTAAAAATGCACTATTTTACAGAATGCCCACACCGATGAGTTTCTGTCCTCTGCAGTCTGTGAAGAACCACATTATGTTCCTCTGCTTACTGCAGCAAGAGCTCCCCCTTAAATCAACAGCATTCTTAATTAAGTCAAAAACTCACTACCACAAAATATTAAATTAATAAAATAATCTAAAATTCAGACTTATTATGTAACTGACTCGATTATTGGATTCATGTATTCAACTACAAAAAACTTAATTTTCTAAGTAAATGAAAATGCCTTAATTGAAGACAAAAATAAGTTTCAAGTTAATGCATTTCTTATTTGTCTGAAATTCTTCTAAAAACTATAACATTAGGAAAATAGTATTTGTTTATTTGCATTAGTTGTACGGATTCAGTAAGGTGAGATTTATATTTATTTCTCCTTTGAATATCTAATAAAATTAAACAGATACCTCAGTTTGTAACTTTATTGCATGAAATATTGATATTATCATGAAAGGCCTATAATAAATCCTCCAAATTAACCATAAAAGGAAAAATAAATAAATCATGAGGGTATTAGGTCTGAAATGTAGAATACAAAGAAAAGTCCTTCCCTAGAAATATATTAACAGACCACCAAAATGCATCATGCTGTATAGCTTCACCATGGAACCAGAGAAAGCAGAAAAGGTAAAGAGAAAAGGGGCAGGGTATATTTCATAGTGTTCAATATACAACTTGTCGGAACTCATCCAGTTCTGCCATAATCTTTAAGTCCCATCCAATCAAAATCATACTAAATTACAAGCATATGACACTATTTAGTAAAGGCAATCCCTTTCGAAATACTATAGCTATGCATATTTAAATAAGAATGCCCTTTCTACACCATTTTCAGTTGCAAACAGTAATGTCCTGAACAAACAAAACAGACAAATAAAACATTAAAATATTTTTTTTTTGGGGGGGGGCTCCCACAACTCTGCATCTTTCTTTATACTAAAGCTGGTATTACACAACTATGGAGAAAAGGGGCAATTCCTTATCCCCACTGAACTAAGGTTATTTCAAGCCTAGTCATTTCTTCCCAATGTAACACCAATGATACTCTATTCAATACCCAGCATTGTATTTAGTAATGACTGCCCATTTCCAGGAGGGTTGTGGGCACTATCCCCATTAACAATTTACGGTGCCCCGTCCACTCTTCCAGGTTCCTTTTGAACAGTGTCATAGAGGTGCTCTGCTTCACATGAATTGGCAGTCTATTCCAAAGAGACACAGCAGTCACTAGGAGACAAATATGTCTCTCCAGCATGTCCTATTCAAGTTGCAGGCCATATTTAGGTCCCTGGAATGGGTGGCTCTAGTCCCGTTTGATTTATGGATGTGCAGCAAATTCATTAGGTTTAGGTCAGAGACTACTCTGTAAGCCAGGCATAAGTCTCCCCTAAGAAGTCTATACAATACTGAGTATAGTGACAGGGACTTTAGTTGGTCTATGTAAGGCATGTGGTAGAATTCCTTGATCTTCTTTGTTAGAAATATCTGAGTCCTTTCCATTTACTGCAGCTGCTTTGTACGGTACATGCCAAAAGGGGCATTATACTCAGTTATGGGCCTGATTAGTGACGAGTATAGAGGGGTTATAACCTCTTTTTCTCTAGAGGCAATGCCTTTGCTAAACAAATGTGCTACATAGAAAGCCTTCCTTACAACAGTAGACACATGGTGGCCAAAGTTAAGTTGGCAGTCTACTTGTGATCCCAGCTCCCTTACCTCTTCATAGGTACATAGGGTATTGTTGTTAATCTGATAGTGTGAGGGGGCATTGTTTTTACCGAAGGGAATGATGATGCATTTCTTTGCATTTAATTTGAGACCATGACTAAGACAACAGTTACTGGTCTGTGTAAGACCTTCCAGAAGTATACTGATATAATTTGGGGATTTGATAATTGCACCCAATTTGCAGTAATCCACAAACTTGGAGAGCCACAGCCCCTTAGTTTTGACCTGAACTTCTGAGAAGTATATACCAAACAGTAGGGGGCCCAGCAGTGACCCTTGTGGCACCTACTGGTGACAGGTCTGCTGGCTGATGTGGAATCACCCACTTTGATAATGTTTGACTGGTTTGTGAGCCAGCTGGCAACCCATCTTACAACAAAGGGGTTTATATTCAGTTTACTAAGTTTATTGGTAATGCTTGAGTGCGTGATTGTGTCGAAGGCCTTGTCCAAGTCGAGGTATGCTGTGTGCACAGATTTGCCCTCGTCAATAGCCCTGGTCACATTTTTGAAGAAATACACCAGGTTTAACAGCCAGGATCTGCCCTTGATGAAGCTAAATTGGGTCAGATTCAGGGTTTGACGGTCATCTATGTCTTTATTTATGAGGTACATGATGATACAGTCCATGGCCTTACAGATGAGGCTGGTCAAACTTATGGGTCTATAATTCCCTGAGTCTGTTGCTAAGCCACCTTGGTGGACAGGAATAACTGTTGCTATTCTCCATTCTGCAGGAACATGCCTGTGGGTAGGCTGTGATTGAATAGGGTGCTTAATGGTGATGCTAGTTCATGTTTTAGTTTGTTTAAAAAACAGCCTGGGATGCCATCTGGCCCCATAGAGGCTGTGCTTTTGTGCTTTTTGCCATATATATATATATATATATATATATATATATATGGGTTCATGTCAAACCAACGACATGCTAAAATAACGAAAGTCACTACATCGAAACGAAACCATCGACAGTTCAAAACATCGACAGTACATTTATACGTAAGTACAGTGCTAACATGGGTCCTGCAAGGGGGAAGTAAAGGATATGATATGATACTGTACCCATACTACTTCCCCCTTGCAGGACCCATGTTAGCACTGTACTTACGTATAAATGTACTGTCGATGTTTTGAACTGTCGATGGTTTCGTTTCGATGTAGTGACTTTCGTCATTTTAGCATGTCGTTGGTTTGACATGAACCCATATATATATATATATATATATATATATATATATATATATATATATATATATACACACACATACACATACATATACATATACACACACTTATATATAATATATACACATGCATACACACACACACACACACACACATGCATGCACACAAACACACGCACATACACACACACACACATACATATATATATATATATATATATATATACGTGTATAAATATACACATGTATACATATATACACATACATATATATATGTATATACATATACACGTCTTTATATATATATATATATATATATATATATATATATATACATATATATATATATATATATATATATATATACATATATAAAGACAAGATGAAAACATCGCAAATACACATCTACAAATTTTAACAAAGCGAAAAGTTTGAAACAATGAATCAAGTAATGCTCATGTCCGGAAGTAATTGGAGAATTTGAATGGACATTGAGCCAAACACAGAAAGACATATTCCTCAGTGTAACATAATATGTATAAGAAAATTTTTTCATGTTTACTGATTGCAAATAGGGATCACAGAACAGTGAGGCTTGGGAAATGAACTCTTTTCACAACTGTAGTGCAATCTCGGAGCTGGTATATATAATTTGAAGGTGGTGTGGGGAGGGAGCAGGGGGGGGCTTGCATTCTTGCAAAAACATTGGAAAAGTTGTATTTTTTTTGTTTAAGTTATGAGTATTAATATGTAGATTTGTTTCTGTGTTTCACACGATGTGCATTCAAATCCTCCAGTGACTTCTGGACATGCGCATTAGTTGATTCATTGTTTAAAACATTCGGCTTTGTTAACATTCATAGATGTGAATTTGCGATTTTTTTCATCATAACTTAATGAGTTTCGGTGTTATGGTGTTTCAGTCTACTGAAGCAGATCCATGTATACATATATATACTTACACGCACACAAACGCGCACACACACACACACACACACGTGTCTATATATATATATATATATATATATATATATATATATATATGTATATATGTATATATATATATATATATATATATATATATATATATATATATGTATATAAAAATATATACGTGTGTGTGTGTGTATATATATATATATATATGTATTTTTACAAACAAACCAATGTAGACCACCACTGTCCAACGATAAAACACTGATTAAATATAATAAAACGAACACAGATAAGCGCTTTCGGGCTCTGCCCTTCTTCAGATAAAAGAAAAACAGTCTTAATCACATTTAAATATCTAGTTTAAAATCATTTCAACCAATCAAAATTTGTATTGCACCCTCCTATCTTTGAGGGCTGGTTTCATAGGAACAAATTCATTTAGTCCTGGTGTCCTATGGGCTAAAAGCTCAATTATCCACCTTGCTTCTTCTCTCTCAGTGGCATCTACTAAGCTACCCCTTCTTATGTTAGGAAAAACATTTGTAATAGCTCTAAATTTAAACTGATGGTCATTATTAACTTCCATATGTTTATAAAGTGCATTATGCATGTTTCTATTTCTTATGCATGAAAGATATTGCAAAATTCTAACTTTAAACATGTTATTTGCTTTTCCCACATAAAACGCTATGCATTGCTGACACTCAGCCAAATAAATTATATTCTTTGTTCTACAATTGGCTTTAGCTTTAAAATAAAATAATTTCCCTGTTACTGGATGCTTAAAAACAGTCTCTTTATTAATGTAGTGACATGCCTTACATGACCCACATGTTTTAGTACCTACTTGACAAATAAAACTTTTCTTTTGATTATTCTTTTTTTGTGTTAAAATGTCTCTCAAATTTTTATTTTTTCTAAACCCAAATCTAGGTTCTGTCCCTTCTATTTCTTTTATTTTATCATCATATGAAAGTATATGCCAATTTTTCTTAATAATATCACATACTCCATGTATATTGCTACTGTACGTGAATGTCATTCTAATGGGTGCAAATCTTTGACCATGTTGCTCTTCTGATGGATTTATCTTAGGTGTAGGTATAGATTTTCTATGAGTACTGCCTTGACATAATTCACTTACTATTAACCTCTCATTATAGCCTCTATTTTTAAAGATTTGTTCCATATTCATCAGTTCTTCTTCAAAGTCACTATCTTTAGTACTTAGCCTTGAGGCTCTGCTTACCTGACTCCTTATTATATTCTTATACGTATGTCTGGGATGCATACTGTCATAAGTAAGTAAATTATTTTTCCAACATTCTTTCCAGAACAAGGAAGTAACAAAACCAGATCTTTCTTTTTTTATTCTTACATCCAGAAAATCTATAACTTCATCTGAACACGTAAGAGAAAATCTGAAAAAAGTAGTGGTATGTTCCAAATATTCTATGAAAAGTAGGAGTTCTCTCTTTTCCCCTTCCCATAAAATAAAAACATCATCCACAAAATGTCTGTAAAGAAATAGATGTTATATATATGTATGTATGCATATATGTGTATAGCTATGTATACACACACATATACATATATATATATATATATGTATACATATGTGTGTGTGTGTGTGTGTGTGTGTGTGTATATATATATATATATATCTATATCTATATATATCTATGTATATATATATATATATATATATATAGAGAGAGAGAGAGATAGATATTAGAAATTGATATTACTTTACTAAAATACAGGATATTAAATAGATGAGCACTTTCACTCTTAACAGAACTTCATCAGATTATTTATAAGGGCTCTGTTAAGGGACATAAGGCTTATCCAAACACAGAACAAGGTGGATTAGGATTACCCAATTTGAAGCAATACTTTAGAGCTATACTTTAGAGCTATATAGTTAAGTCTCATATTTATAACACAATCAAAGACTACAATTCAAAGTGGACAAAAAGTATATTGAAATAGGGTGGGTCACAAAATAAGGTGAGAGCCCTTATACATAATCTGATGACGTTCTGTTAAGGGTGAAAGCGTTCATCTGTTTAATATCTTTTATTTTGCAATAAAAATATATAATTAGTGAACAGAGAAGTCTCTAGGAACAAATGGTGTACCTATGGAAGTTTGGAAGTTAGGCACGCGAAAACTGATAAAGATCTGGAAGATTTATTTAACAATATTTTAAAAGATGAGCTTCCAGTATCTTGGAAGAAAGCTGTGCTCTCTGAACTACCCAAAGTGGGCAACAAGCCTTTGCATCCAACTTCATTTACACCAATTTCAATTAAGATCCATGATTAAAAAGCATTTAAGTCTATAGAAGTTAAGCAATAAATGGCCTAGGTGTTGCCAAAACTGACAGATATGGATCAGTGTGTAGTTTTGTGGAATAGAGGCAAACATATGATAACATTAATGATGATTTGGAGGGAATCAGAGTGCAAGAAAGCCCCACTATTGTTGGTGGGTCTTAATGCAGATAATGTATTCAACATAGTTGACTTGGATTTTATGAGCAGAGCAATGACAGCATTTACATTTCCTGATAGAATAATGGGGTTAATTATGAATATATATGAAGAGTCAGAGGCAAGAATCAGTGAGGGAGGGTTTCTGACAATCTGTGTTTGATGAGAACAACCAAGCAGTGATATCCTCTTTCTCCTTTGTTACTTTCTTATACTTAGAGCCACTGGCAAGGAAAATAAGGGACTCACAAATTCAGGGGTATAACTGATATGGTAATTTAGAAAAATTAGCCTTATTTGTAGATATTATTTTGTATTTGATAAATCCTTAAAGATGGATAACAGTTCAGTAACTCATCCCTTACCTGAGACTATGGGACGCATTGTTGGAATAGTCAGACTATTTCTAACAATGTTGTAAAAAGTGTTATTGACAAGGTTTCCTTTCTTATTTTCAATTTGTTAATCACGGGTATGATCAATGAAGAGTTATTTGAGTACTTTTTGGTCAGTAATCCTACCATTCCTGAGATCTATGGTCTTCCTAAGATACACAAGAATATTTTAGTGCCACCCATGCATCCCATAGTCTCAGGTAAGGGATGGGTTACTGAACTGTTATCCATCTTTATTGAAAAGAGCCTGCACCCACTTTTAATTAATTGTGAGAGTGTGTTAAGGGACTCTAAAGTTTTTTTGGAAACACTTAGGTTGAAATGGACAGAGACAAATACAAACCACTGCAGTTTTCTAGTAACAATGGACATAGAATCATTGTTTACTGTAATCCCCAATGAATGGGGGATTGAGAGTATAAGGGAAATATTACATAGCGTTGATTTTAACAAGAACAAAAGTGATCTTATTTGTAGCCTGTTAGACATAATGCTGAATAACAATGTTTTTCTATTTCAACAACAGAAGTACTTACAGAGGGTTGGCATGGCTATGGGCACAGCTTGTGCCAATAGCTATGCCAAACTTTCTTTGATCCAATGGGAACGCACTTACGTATTAACTAATAGTATGTATGGTAGATATATTGTTTGGTACGTCAGATTTGTAGATGATGTTTTTTTGTTGTGGAATGGTCCAGAGGCAGAGCTGAATGCATTTTTTATCTACCTCAACAACACCACTGGATTTCTTAGATTTACGTCTAAGTACTCTAGTACTGAAATTGACTTCTTGGATGTCAAAGTGAGGAGAGATGACCTGAACCACATTAGAACTAGTTTATTTCGGAAGCAGGTCAGGAAGAATATGTTCCTATACAATATTAGTATGCATCCTAACCACACAAAGGTAAACATTATTAAAGGCCAAGTATATAGGATCATGTGACTGTTTAATGATGATGATGAATTACAGACAGCACTATATCAGCTTAAACTAGAATTTCTAGATAGGGGTTATGATGCAAAAACTATTGATAGATGTATCGTAAATGGTTGGAGTAATAGGGCGGGTAGATGTAGACCCTACTTTGACGCATGTACTACAGGTGAGGTGGATGGACAAGTTATTGACCGAGAGGTGGTCACACATAAATACAGAGGTACAGACAATATACTTAGGATGCCACTAACATTTGCAAGCAACATAAATGTACTATGTGATGTTGTTACTAAAAATTGGGGTATTCTTTCCACGATTGACAGCCTACAAGGCATAGTTGGGACTAAGTCGAGCTTCACGTTTAAGAATAATAGAACATTGAGAAATTAATTATGCTATAGAAGTGCCACAATCAATACCACTAATAAGTCTGACAGACTGGGCACATATATGTGCAGGGACTGTACAGCCTATAAGCACATACATAATGGCAGCACATTTACACATCCCTTTAGGAATTTTAGTTACAGTAGTAATTTTTATGCTGACTGCACTACATCAAATGCGGTTTATTTTGCATATTGTATGGCATGCTACAGTTTCTATATAGGCAAAACTAATAGATGCCTAAAGGATAGGATCCTTAAACACTACAGAGACATCAGAAACGTTAAAGAAAGTAGTGCTATTGCCATGCACACTAAGAATACAGGACCAGAACATATCTACAAATTTTTAGTTTTACAGATATTGTCAGAGAAACAGAAGTGGGGTAACTTATCTAATGATACAGAAGCTGCCGAACAGAGATGGATCATACAATTTAATGCAGATAAACCTCCGGGTTTGAATCAAATGGTGTCGCTTAAACTGTTTTTAAAAGCTCGACCATTGAGGCATTGAGTTTTCTGAAATGGCACGTCCAGTATATATTTTTTATATTTTTATAGTTAAGCATGTGTATATGCTGTTTTTATGTGAATGTAAATATATAAGTATATTTTAACATTAATTTATATATTATTCACTATTTATATTACGCTATTAAGCCTATATACTCTTAGCAAGCCACATGCAATAGTGCATACACTCATTGGTATTAAGTCGGATGTATTTTATACACATTTTTTATAGATATATTTTATATGTTTTGTGTATGTATTTTTTCTATGCATGTTTTAACATAACTATTAGCTTGGATAAGGAATGTGTGATATATGATATTCTTATTGCATTATCTAGTTTTATACTTGTATTCTGCATTGGCAACTTTGTTTCTTTTTAATTAACAGTGATTAGGGTGATTGCTTGTATCATCATGTGACTGTGTTAAGTATTTAAGGAAGTGTGGAATTTCAAGAGTTGTCTGATGAAGGGGTGGATCCCTGAACGCGCTAACCTGTGTACTGTTTGTACTGTTCAACTTAAATAAATCTCCTAGCTGTGGTACTGTCGGTGCTTCTTTACATTTGCAAAAGACTGATATTCCCTACACCGCCACATACAGGACAATACGTTCCAACAAAGATTTTAATCCTGATCTATTCCAAAGCGAACTTAGGGCATGTCATTGGGCTCCCTTAAAAAGCCTCCCACTTGAAGAGGCAGTTAAATACTTTAACACTAAATTCTTAGCTATCCTAGACCAACATGCACCAAAACGTACTATAAGAATTAGGTTAAAAACAGCCCCCTGGCTCTCTAAAGACACCAGACAGAAAATCCTACTTAGAAACAAAGTTTGGACCAGGTGGCGAACTACCAAAACTTCTTTAGATCAACATACGTTTAGACAGATAAGAAATGAAACAAAAAAGCTATACTGTTAGATAAAAAGACATTAATGCCAAATCCAGCAGACACACCACAATAATCCACAAAAGTTTTGGGCAAGTATTACTAGATTCCTACACCCAGGAAAATCTAGTACACCAACCCCACTAGGTAGTAATCACAAGAACCCCAAGCAAATTGCTAATGCCTTCAATACCTTCTTCACAGAAGCTATACAATCTCTAGCAAACCAGCTATCCCCTGACAGCTCAAACCTTGCTACCTCCATGGCTAGCTCTCTCCTTGCATTTCAGCTGCAACCTAACCCAACACACTTTATCTACAAGCTCACCCAAAAACTAAAACCTTGTACCCCATCAGCAGACTAGCTACCTGCTGACTACCTGCAGAAAGCCGCTAAAGCTGTAGCCTATCCTATATCCATCCTCATAAACAGAACCATTAATGAGGGAACAATTCCAGCAATCTGGAAGATCTCTCACATCATCCCCCTACACAAAGGTGGCAACTCTAAGGAATATTCTGGCTATCGTCCTATAGCTCTACTATCCCCTTTAGCAAAAATAATGGAAAAATGAATTCATAAGCAGCTACTCAACCATCTAATTCAAAACAACATACTTGCTGAGTGCCAACATGGCTTTAGGCCATTTCATAGTACCACTACTGCCCTCCTGTCCTTCTCTGACTCAATATTAACAAAAATAGAAATAACAATATTCTTTCTTCAGCACTCTTTATTGATCTATCCAAAGCTTTTGATATGGTGAACCATCAGCTGCTTATAAATATTCTAAAATCACTTTCTCTTGATGCACAGTCTGTAAAATGGTTCAGTTCCTACCTCAGCAATAGGCAACAAGCTGTGCTCTGGGAGAATAACCTATCTTCCCACCTACCTGTCACCATAGGTGTTCCTCAGGGCTCCATTTTAGGCCCTCTACTATTCTCAATTTTCATCAATGATCTACACTTAGAAATTCCTCAAGATACCTGTATACAATATGCAGGCAACTTTAAAATAATATGCTCAGCCAATTCCTCATCTGAACTTCATTCCTTAACTCAAAAAGTGTTCAACATAGTAGAAACATGGTTTCTTAAATGTTGCTTCCTCTTAAATCCAACAAAAACCAAGCTCTTGCTCTTCATTCCTATCCGAAAGTCCACCCAAATAGATTTCTCAGTCACATATAACAATGGTACACTTATATCACCTGATTTAACAACCAAACTCCTAGGAGTTACAATTGACAACAACCTCAACTTTGATACTCATATTAACAACACTGTAAAAACAGTCAACAAAAAATGGGCTCCCTCTATAGAATCAAACCCTTCCTCACTCCATTAGCTAGATCTACAATTGCCCACTTCCATCTAATCTCAAAACTTCTCTATGCCTCCCCGATTTATACTAATCTGTCCAAAAATAATCTTCTGAAACTGGCTAAATCCTACAATAATATTACCAGAGTTGCCACAGGAAAACCATTCAGAACCCACCACTGTCAGAATCTGAAACTACTAGGTTGGCTGGAACTAGACAATCAGCTTAATTTTAACCAACTTACAATTGCCCATAAGAACCTTTACCAACCTCATAACAATCCAATACTTTCTAGCCTGATCACCCCCTACAATACTCTTAACACCGTACGCTCATCTAATAAACTTCTAGTTTGCATAAGTAAATCCAATAACAAGGCAGGTGGCCCTCTGTTCTCAAACACAGCTGGTAAAAACTGGAACCTTCTACCCAGTGACCTTGCATCACTATCCTCGCTAACACTTTTTAAACAAAAACTTAAAGTTCACCTGGGAGCACACTGGCTTTGCCCCTGTTGTAACCCTGACTAACCATTGACTTATTTTCTATCACTTTTTCTTCTTCTACCTCTCTTTGACTAACTCCTTGTTTCTTAATATCAGAGAAATCAAGAATTGTAAACTAAGTAACCATCTATTAAGAATACTTCTTGTGAATGATTTTACCTAATGCTATCTCCTAGATTGTATATACAGTCATATTCAGTGAATTTGTTACAATGTATTAATATTTGTACTTGCCAGTATTTTTGTAATCTTTATTACTGTAATCAACTATTTTCTTTGGAGCTTATCTCCCCGGGCCTCTACTGAAAATGGACATGTATCCAGTTAGACTAGCCTGGTCAACAAATGTAAAATAAAAAATAAAAAAAAATTATAAAAATAAATAAACATAGAAACATCAATTCTTACACAGCTTTAACTCATCTACAATACTACATTTTACAGTCTTCATATTTGTCTGGTGGTCTGATTCTCTGACACCCTTCTCTCCATCGTATGACAAAATATTCCCAAGTAGTTGTCCTAAAATTGTTGTACTAACTGCATGCTTTTCAGATAATCACAAACCACCTTAAAATTATCTTAATATATCTTGCTGCTGTCACTTTTAATACATCTAATAGTTGTGACATCCATGTTAACTCTGGTCTGATTACCTCCAGCTCTTGAAATACATTTTCTCACAAACATCTTTCGATCAAATATATGGATATTTGTTGGGCATATAATAAGTGGCTACAACTTCAAACCTGAGACCCTAAATATTAAACAAAAATAATAGCCCTGACTGAAATCTGGCTTAATGACTCCTCTTAGATACCCTCAGAAGTGATAAACTTGTACACAATATTCCCAGACAATAGACCTGTCAGACAATAAGAAAGAGGAGTACTTGCTATGATTGCGAAACGCTCCAATCTAAAACCTAAAATGATTGCCAAAAGCACTACAAACTCTGACTATGACCTAATTGGCTATTACTGCAGATATTAATAGGAGGTCAAACAGCAATACACATTGTAATTATGTGCATCCTTCCACCATCTTCAAATCTTATATTACATAAATATTTACACTAAACATAATAAGTTAATACATATAGGAGGTGTTAAATTTGATTATTCTGGTAATCAAAGATCCCAGCTCAATAGGATAGCAAATAACCAATGTTATTCAGGTAGTCAAACAGTGAACCAATCCTAACTATACTACTCATAAAAAATCTGACACTCAACAGTATTCCAATTTCCTTAACAAACTGAAATAATCTCAAGTACTACCCAATAATATTAATAATCATTGCCTTAGAGTTACTACGTGGTCACTAAAATGCACAAAAACAATAC
Source organism: Protopterus annectens (assembly GCF_019279795.1). NCBI lineage: Eukaryota > Metazoa > Chordata > Ceratodontiformes > Protopteridae > Protopterus > Protopterus annectens. The sequence goes on along the minus strand of NC_056747.1, from coordinate 335,843,192 downwards.
TCAAAATAATTTGTTCTAGAAACATTCATGATTCTGATCATCCCACCCTACTAACTGAAATACAAAACATGAATTAGTCTTCTGTTTACAACTGTACAGATCCAATCAACTCACTTTTCTCTTTATACAACCTGATTATGGAATTTAAGGATGTGAGTAATCACCAAAGTACTGAAAAAGAAAAAGCTGTCTCCATTTGTCTGCAATCCCAACTCACCGAACACACAAATCATCAATGAGAATGATTACAGACTTCCTCAGCATCTATAATCAGCAAAAGCCTTGCAGCTGTGCCATGAGTAGACTGGAACAGGTACTCTTGGATGGAGGCAGAGTACTATTTCAGAGACAGCGGTGTAACACATACTATAGAAAGCTGACAAAGACCATAAAGGGTGATGGGGCATGTGTAAACTTTATATATAGCACAGTGGAAGACCTTAGATAGTGTGTAGTGCTTAGTGCAATACAGTAGGAAGTCAGATGTGGAAGTGGTGGACGAAGGCAGACAGAAATTCTGTGGTAGTGGTGAAGTCAGCTTTGGATTGCAGCATAGCAGTTATATGATGCTCCTTAGAACACTACCGTCACTTAGGTGTTAGTGGTCTCCCACATTGGATAGCCTCTTGGCAGTCATCATCAGTGTTTGTCCACATTACAGAATGAAAAGCAGTTCATGTCATATAATGTTTACCAGTTCATTCGGGACTGTTATGTGGTGGTTTCATGCCTCATTTGTATTTTGGATGCATGGTTGGTACAACTACCCAAGTTTATGTATACTCTAGAAGGTGGATGGAAACGTGGGAGGTTGGCTCTTGAGTCCATGGTGACAAGTACAGTACTTCCTCAGATATTCTCTCACATAACTGTGGTCAAGGAATTGGATCACATTCTTGCACACAGCTGGTAGTGTTCCCTGCAGTTGGTGAATCTTGGCACAATCTCCTCCATCGGTAAAAAGGCTAGGTGGTTAACATGCAAACATGGGTTGCAAAATACAAGTAAGTTCCATACAGGATAATTAGGTGATTGCATTGTAACTACTGCAAGAGAATTTGCCCAGAATGGAATAAACATCCTTTCATATTGGTGTTGAGGAGGTGCTGTTTGGCAGCTTTGTTCACTGCCCTCCCTTTTGTTGTTTCTAAACACCTTTATTGAATTATCACTTGTGACATAGGCACATTTACATTTATATAAAAGTAATCAAACTGTATTAACAAAGTAAAATTAACAAACATTATACTTCATATATATATATATATATATATATATATATATATATATATATATATATATTGCTATATATCATGTATCCTAAGCAACATTCAATAAATTATTCAATTCCTGCCCCTTTTTTAAACAAGAAACATTTTATTAAATCATCACTTATGACATAAGCAATGGTACATTTATATAAATGAAAACAAACCACACTGACACAATCCTAGTTGCAAGCATTTACATCACAAACCATACTGACACACTCCTAGTTGCAAGCATTTACATCACAAACCATACTGACACACTCCCAGCTGCAAACATTATACATCACTTATAATTTACCCGATCATTTCCAGTCAAACATTACATAGCTCATTTAAGTCCCACCTTCTTTTAAACCTCATTCCTCCTCTGTAAACGTTATTATGTGGTTGTATCATGCTAACATAGATATGTATTGTAGCACTGTGTCTATAACCTATCCATATGTAAATATCACTGCATATGTGTCAGGTCAAAATTTGAAAACACTTCATAGTGGACAGGCCATTTAACAAACTATAGATAAACAACACAGACAACCCAATGATAAGCAAGTAAGAAAGAGCTTTTGGCTGACACAGAATATATTTAATTATTTCCAGGCTTCAGTTTTACAGGGTTGGTAAAGGCAATAAATGTGATGCAGTTAGGACAGTAAGTAATCTTCATATTAGTTTTCCTTGCTTGATTTAAAGATTCAATATCATGGAAAATATTTTGCAGAGATTCTAAAACAATATTTTGGAGATGGCACAGAAATGCATTTCTAGAGAAGCCTTAACACTATGTGGTGAATTTTATTCTAGACTAGCTAAAATTTCATTTAGTACTTCTCCATCTACTTTCACTATAGCTTCCACAGTGCATACAGTAATAGAATGACATCTGTTAACATGTTAAATGTGTTTTACACATTTTGATACTGACTGATTTTGTACATCTATCCAATCCCTTTATATTTGATTTGATCAAGAGTTACTTCAACTTGGTAAGATACCATCCTCTGGCATCTCAGTACTTACAGCCCATTAGCTTAAGAGACTAAATTACACATGATTAACTTAGCAAACTAAACATTCCCAGATTACCTTTTCACCTTCGTCTTCCCACAGCAGTCTCTGTCTATCATCTCCTTTTTCCATTTTATTAACAAGCAATCAATCCATCCATCCACAATCCCCTTTTTTCATTTTTGCACATGGGGTCGGGCATGGGGTTGGGTTGTCAAGCAAATAGAATTGTAGTGTATATACTCAGCCAATAGACCTTCTCTTACAGAAACAGGAGCATAGAGGGAGAGTTGGCTAGTAACATCTGAATTACACATCTTGAAAGATATCCAGTATTATTTGTATTGATAATTATGCGACTAAACGTATTCATATTTGTGTAAATATCTCAATAAACATGCAAATATAGAGGAATTTATTGTCATGTGAAAGCTTATGTCTGCTTAACAAAGATGTTCTAACAATAAATGTCTAGGTTGTATAGTTTTCAAGATATGAAAATCTGTTTGTGAAAGTTTAGCAAAAATATAATTTGGGTGCATTATATTACCATATTTGTGAAAAAATATTGCAGGCCATATTGTTCCTGGTATGTGACATCAGAAACCCATTTTCCAGGTTAGGGGATACTCTGATACCCTGTAGGCAGAGATAAGCTGCCACTACTGCTATGTATTTGATGAGCAGATCTAGTGAGACAAAATGGTGGTCCTTAAATTGGTAATAAAGAGTTCCTATCCTGAAGTGAAAGGTCTTCCTGGATACTCTGACAATTTATGTGGGAGTAAGCACCCTGAAGATCCAAAGAGTGCATCACATCTCCTCCTGATAAACATAGAAGGGTAGAGTGGAGTATATCCATGCAAAAGGACTCTTTTAGGACAAAGGTGTTTAGGCCAATGACATCCCAAATGAGACTGAGGTCCTGTGTTTGTCTGAGCACCAAAAAGAATCTTTAATAGTGCCCTTGCCTTTACTGGTCTGCTGAAAGTTCTTGGGTGGTTAGTTTTGTCAGGATCTGTTGTATTTCCTTCCTTGCTTGTATTCTCCCAGAAAAAGACCACTAGGGAGAATTAAATTTCATTCTAGTGTCTGAAAGAGATTGCTCTTTATCCCTCCTGCCCAAGAGATGTTGATCAGTTTGAGGCCTGAACAGTGATGGCCCCTTAAAGGCTCCATTCAGAAATATCACCCTGGTGTCATCAACAAAGGTCATAAGGTGCAGCTAGAAGTGCTGGCACATTGTTATGCTATATCCTGCTGCCCCCAAGCTCCCTCTGTGACAACGTACACAACCCATACCATAAGGCTGATCATAGTCAATGATGTTATAGCCTGGCTGAGGTGCTTCAACTTGAAAAGGCCATTTTGAAGGTTCTCAACAGTATACAATAGTTCATCTAATATGTCCCTTTGAAAAGAGAACACGTGCACAAGATAATTCAGTGCCCCAAGACACAATATTAAAAACATACAGTTCTGTTTCCTCAGCCTGTATAAAGCCCTGAATTACTTGTGAGGGAATGGAAGGATTGTAACTGAGGAGTAGGATTCCACCCTAGGGTGGTGACAAAAATATTCACATCGGGTTCGAGGATCTCTGTCCAGATAGCAGAGTCTTGTCAGGGGTCTAAAAATCCTGCTTAACTTTCTTGGACACAGGGCTACTGCATTTGGAATGCCCCATGCACCAACATAAATTATGTGAGGGTTTATGCAGGAGGATGCTTGACTAGTCCTGCAGGCATCCTGCAGTTTTTCCTGTGGTGAGGACATAACACTGTGAAAGCCAATTAACATTCTCCTTTCACATATGTAAAACTTCAGTAAACTTCAAGTCCTCCAGAGGTGATGATGGGAATATTGACCTCTTATTATCTTAATTTTCTGTTGGGGGATCAATATGATGAGCCTTTTTTTTTTTTAGCTCAGCACGTGTAGCAATTCAAGTCCTAGAGGTTAATGAAAACTGAACTTTCCATAAGCAAAGAAGTAGTTGCTGCAGCAGTACAAACAACATAAATGCAAGCATGGTTGCTCGCACACTCACGCCACCCATAATAGGAATTGCAGAACAGTACCTCAGACCATAATACAAAGCCATCAAAGTGCCTATTATGACCATACATAGGAATAAAACACTGGATAGCCCTCTGTCACTGACAAAGCCTGTCACAATTATTCTGAGGTTACCATAGTGATAGGGTTCTCTAGCTGCATCCCTTCCAGCTGACCATCTTCTGCTTTTTTCTCATATTGCTTCTAATGTAGTGCCCATGGAATTACCTACTCCCTTCAGGCTGGAACTACGTCAGCTATAAGCTGGTTGGGAAGAGAAAATGGAAACTCAGAGTGAAGCCCGTAGCACTGTCATGTACACTATCATTCACATGAGGTATTTTTTGTTGTTGCTCTAACTATGTAGAGCTGCTAATGTGATGTGCATCACCACACATAGTGTCATTTACCTCCAGCCCTACCTGGTAATGCGAACTTTTAATATCAGTCTGTCGTGCTATCAAGGCACAACATCATCATGGTGTAAATGCCAAATCTCAGACAGAAGTCTCAACCTCCCCCCCCTTAGAATGGATAAAAGGGCAATATGTGCTCCTCCAGAAAATGAATTGCTAATTGATCTCAGGTCATCTGGGTCACAGTCAGGGGACCATCCCTCTACGTCATGGAGCCAAGGCTTCAGGTTATATGTTTGAGGCACAAGTTATCACTGAGGTCACTTCCCACTAAGTACACAGGCATGCCAATTAGAAAGGAACACTTGTTCTTTTTATTAACCCTTGGCTTCCACCTAGATTTTGACCTGTGGTAAACTGTATCAAATAGCATCAGTAAGCCTGACACTTGGTTTACTACATGGTTAGCAGTAAGTGCATGCTGGACCAATCTCTGCACAGCAACTTGTTCCAGTCATATTATTTATTTATATACTGTCTCTCAGTCTCAAAGAAAGCTATATGGCCACTATACATACTATGACTTCCAACAAGAGGACCAGGTTTAAATGTGGAAGAGTTAAAGGAGAAGATTCTGGTTATTGACTATCCACAGCTGAAATATTCTAATGACAGACTCTATTTTTCCTGTTTTCATTGATACATTTTATAACAGACGTCCATGCTTCCTTTTATTGAGGTTCCAACCTCCTCAAATGCATTCTTCTAGCTCATATCATTCATTGTCACCCAGTGCTGCTCTGCTTCATGTTTGTATAAATCACTCTCATAGTTAGTGGATACATTTGCTTCTACTGGTGCTGAGGGAGATATTCATGTAGACATCATAGCTTTCCAAATATGGTGCTAGAATCATCTGCTGCAATGATGCACATCAATGACTTTGGTGGCAACTTCAGGCCCAACTGGTCTTTATTGTTCACTTCATCTTAAGCCAAAACTTTTTCGGTCAAATGTAAATGCCCTGCAGAACTGCATCGAGTTACAACCTCATCTGGATGGGCCATCAAGAAATCATTGTTACTGAACCACTGTATCATTTCTAGGGAAATGGTGTATGTGTGTGTGTGTGTGTGTGTGTGTGTGTGTGTGTGTGTGTGTGTGTGTGTGTGTGTGTGTGTGTGTGTGTTTGCATGTTTGTATATATGGAGATCATATTTAGAAATACTCAAAAGCCGAGGCTTATTTAAAGCAGGTGTACTCTAGTGAACTGCTGGCAATCTTCATTACCTCATTACTTGTTTTGGCATATGAATCACTTTTGAATTACTATAAAACATTATCTAGACTTACCAGATAAAAAACTGCAACATGAATTTGGTTTAGATGGGAGGGAGAACTAGATGATATTCAGGCAGCAAATGGTTCTGCTTATCAGTAGTCCAGTTTGACAACTTTAAAGCAAAAATCATTACTTTTATGCAGCTTGCATTTCACTGAAATATGTCTCTATTGGACACACTTTTGCAGGAATAGTGACATTTGGAAAAGAATAGTGCATAGAGAGGTGGAAATCAAAGATGACTGACCATGAAGACAAATGGTGATAGCACAGTATTTTAAATTGCATTTTAAAATGCCCTAAACGTGGCTGTATTAGCTATAGAGCCTTTATATACAGGAAGTTTAGACTGACAAGTTGTCATGCTTAGAAATACATTGAAGATCAGACAAGCAGTGACCTTTACACTGGTGAAGGCTGGATTCTCACATTTGCACTGGTACATTTAGGAGAAAGCTATGGTCAAATCTTCTTGAAGGTAGGGTTATGCCTGTACTATGCTGAAACTCTGCCAAAGGTAAGGGTAAGGACTGCTATCTTCCAGCACTTGTGATAATGCTGGCAAACAGGTGCAAGGATAAGGTATGACATGCTGCTAGAAGGAAAGTGACAGTAGCTTGGTGACAACAAGAAAAAAAAAATCACTGAATATCTTGTTTCCTGTCATACTACAATCTGTGGGGAGAAGAGGGCTTCTTGGCTGATTCTGCCGCTCAGTGAGGATGGAGAAAGGGTTCAGCATTCATCCTAAAATTGGGTATGCACCGGCAGATGTCTGCAGGATTCCATGGTTGCATAACTGCATGCCCTGTGCATGGGGCGACAGGACTGTATGTACAGTAGAAACAAAAAAATATTTTTGGCAGTAGTATAATGCTGTGCTGGGAAACCACAATTTCCTTTCTGGCCCTGACTATCAGATCTGGGAGGAACATTTGACTTTAGGGACTTAAAGATGAAGAAGAGGCATTAGGAGCAGCTGATGGTCGGCTGTGGTGGGGAAGCAATATATATATATATATATATATATATATATATATATATATATATATATATATATGTGTGTGTGTGTGTGTGTGTGTATATATATATATATATATATATATATGTGTGTGTGTGTGTGTGTGTGTTTGTGTATATATATATATATATATATATGTGTGTGTGTGTGTGTGTGTGTGTGTGTGTGTGTGTGTGTGTGTGTGTGTGTGTGTGTGCATATATATATATATATATATTTATATATATATATATATATATATATATATATATATATATATATATATATATATATATATATATATATATATATATATATATATTATTTTTCCCCACTGTCTGCTATCAGGCATTTGGTATGGTTTGGTCCTTTTTCACCCAGTGCATGAGAGACAATCACTTAACCCATCATTCAAGCATGAAATCATTGGGATTTGCTCTTTAATGGCTCTAACCCCACCCCTAGTGGTTGAAGTGGGCATCCATGTAACCACAGGACATCCAATGCTTTTGTGATGGTTTATGCATAGTCTCACATATACACCTCAATGACAGCTACCATTACCAGCTTTGGATTATCACCCCCCCCAAGTTCTACAGAGTTGTGAATGTACAAGCCTCTACCTGATGAAAGCAATTAACTAACCGGGACCACCATCTCTGTCACCCCCAGCACAGCCAAGTCAGCATAAATGTCTCACTATCATTCTCCCCTGCCAAGTTCTTTCAACTTCTTTTTTTTATTTTCCATCATTTTATTAAATAATAATAAACAGTGAATTAACACGTAAACAACAATGTAAACAGTTTGATGACTATTAAAACATAAAATAATTGAAAACATTTTAAATTTTATCTTATGTAAAGCTGTAATCAATAAATACACTGTATTTATCGCAGTATAAACAGTCCTGTGGTATGTTCAAACCACATAGTAATAGTCACATAATAACTATAAATTTATCAAAGTATTTTTCACCTATCAATTTTCTTAAATGTGCTCATTCTCCATAAAATTCTTTCATTTACTTGCTTTCCTAATGATTTTCCATTTTTTGTGTTAAACTGAGGATTTAATTCCATTCAATGTACATTATTTATTAGATCGTATAATTCTTTTAGTTTAGGCTTTCTGGGTTTTTCCATCTCCTAGTATTGCATTTCTTGAATAAAAGTGAGATTATGCATAAAAGGCTTCAATAAGATAAGAGCATGCTTTGTTGGTACTCCTCAGCTGGAATTAACAGGTCATATCATTTGAAGAATTTATTAAGAAGGGCTTCTAGTTCGAAATGAAATGGTCCCAGTCGAGGATAATCTAGAAAAATGTGACACCAGCTTCCCACATTAGGGTCTTCACATCTCCAGCAAAAAAGGTCCGCACGTGCAGACATCTTGAATAGCCTATCATTATTATTATTATTATTATTATTATTATTATTATTATTATTATTATTACTATTATTATTATTATTACTATTATCTGGTGTGCTAAACCAAGCCTCTGAACTGCAGTTATAGGATGTTTTTGTAGAAGTTTCTCATATACTCCAGCTTCACTCTGCATTTGGTGTAATAAGATGTTTTTCTAACAAGTGTATTTAGGGTTTAATATGCTCTGCAGAATTTTTAACATTACTGATCAAAAATAATGTTCTGCATCCTGCACTCCCAATCCTGCTTCCCTTCTCAGGCATTTTAAGGTGTCCCATGATACCCTAGGGTGCTTATTTTCCCACAAAAAAGTTGAAAATTCTTTTATAACTCAGTTAAGAAGTTGCAAAGCAGAGGGCAAGAAATAACTTATGCTAAGTATAAAAAGTGTGATAAAATGAACATCCTTATTGTTGAGACTTTCTGCTGAAGGTCAAGTCTTTCTGTTGTTGTAATGTTTGATGACAAAGAATGCCCAGTTGACCATATTCTAAGCTTATAATATCATATAAGTTAGAGGTTAGGGAAGCCCCTAAATATGTAATTGCTAGCTGGGGGACTAAGAAAATGCATCTGTTAGTGTAGGGGGAACATCATAGTTAACAATAAGAATCACAGTTTTTATATTACTGAGTTTATAATCAGAAACAGAACTAAACATTGGTCTATTATATTTATAAGTATATCTAATTGACTGTTAGGTTCCTCCAGATAAATCAATAAGTCATCTGCATATATAGAGATAATAGCTTTTGATTCACCCTAGTAATATCTTAGGCCATGCCAACCACCTTATCTTGCAGGCCAGGGATTCCAAGTAAAGGATAAAAAGTAGGGGGTGACAAGTGGCACCCTTGCCTGGTACCTCAGTATATATTAAATGACAAGGAAAGAAGACCTCATATTATCTTGGCAGAAACTCCCTTATATGAAATTTTGTGTTTACTTTTGAAAACCAACTGGGAAGCAGAAGTGAGTGAGCAAGAATGATAAACATCTCTGGCTAACTCAGTCAAAGACATTTTCAGTATCAAATCTCAAGATCATTAATGACTTAGATTGGGCTTTCGCATCATTTATCAGCAGCTGTGTTTTGATGATATTGTCAAGAGATTTGGCATCCCCTCCCTGATAAACCCTGTCTGATCAGGGTCAGGTAACCATTTATTATTCCTATCAGCCATTATCAGTGCAAACAACTTACACTCTGCATTCAAGACTGATATGAGTCAAGAAGATGCTGGGGATAGCTCCTCTCTTCCTGGTTCTAGAATGAGAAATAAAGGGTTCTCCCCAGGAACTTGGGCAGGGGCTCATTACTCAACTTTAGAAAATCTTCCAAAAAAACAGAGTCAATTACTTACAACATTTCAAGTGTCACTACATCCTGTCCTGATGCCTTACCCTGTTTAACTTTTTTACAACCTCATGCAACTCTTCTTAATTTATTGGAGACATAAGATCTTGGGCTGCCGTAAATTGGGGGAGATCAATATCTTGAAGGAAAGCATCAAGCTTCTCTTCTAATTTTTGAGTTGAATTTTCTTGATAATATAATGTGCTAAAAAAGGTCCTTAATACCTGAAGCATCTGTTCAGGCTTATTGTCAATTGACCTGTGAAGGTATGTCTAACCCTTGTGAACAGTCCTTTTGCTGTCTGATGCCTAAGGTGGCTAGTAAGGGATTTTAACGCTTTTTGGGGAATATGAGAAATCTCTTAATCTGAGGACTATGTGCATATTTGCAAATTGCCATTTATAAACATTTTCCTGTTGAAATTGAAGTTGCATGTATTCCATCATAAATTCCTCATCTGTATGGAAGTTGAGACTATGTAAAATGCACAACCTACCCTCAATTTCTTGGGTACATTTTTCACTTTCTTGTTTTAGTTTTAAAAACTTTCTCTGTTCTTATTACTAAAATTAATTTATAATTGTCCCATTTATCTCTTTCTTCCCCTCTTATCAGATATTTAATTTAAGTATACTGAAGTCCCGCCCAGTTATTAAAATATTTCTGGGAACATAAGTGTGCAGCCTCTCTCTATCTAGGTATGCCTGTTATATTCCTATATAAAATGAAAGAGGGGCATGACCTGAGAGCACCTTTGTCCAGTTTCCTCTCTTTGAATAAAATAAACTCCTTATCTTAGCAGAACATGGTTATCTAGCCTAGGGAAATTATGGTATCTGTACGTATAACATGTAAACTTGCTTTCTCATCCCCTTTCCTATCCTCCATTATACCTATAAATCCCATATTCTGAAAGTATTTTTTAAGAAATCTACTTAGTGCTGGAATGGTCTCTAACTTGGAGAGAGTGTGGATGTCCCATGGAAAAAAAACTGTATTCCAGTCACCTGCAAATAGAGAAAGCTCGGCCTAGAAAGCCATTAAATACTTCAAGATATTTGCGACATTGTTTTTATTTGTGGTGGAATATATAAACTGATCAAGGTTACCCTTGGTGGGGGTGGCCAATCCTTGCAGCATACGGGTCTATGTTTACCGGTCGAATGAAAAAATCATCGAATGTAACCTATCGAATGTTCATTCATCAAATGTTCACTTCAGCGAATGTGTGAGTTGGGGAAACTAACTAGTTGGCAGACAAACTAAGTAATCACAGTAAAAGCGAGTGACAAACTGAGCAACGTCAAGGAATAGAATAAATTCTGATTTTTTATTAGCACTTTTGGAGAGGTCAGTGCCTCCCCTTCTTCAGACAACAAACAAAACAATTAGAACCATTTTAGATTATCTATTTTAGGAAGGTACTACTGATATAAATTTGCACCAATATCTAACTATGATTGCTCCGAGGACACCAGCTCTGTTTGGATCACCCAAGATTCACAAGAGATGTAATGATCCCCCATTTAGACCCATTGTGGACGGAAGAGGCTCTGTAACTTATGGATGTGCCAAATACATAGATAGTATCTTAAGGCCCCTTGTAGAACAAGAGTCCCAAATTTGTAGGGACTCGTGGAGCTTTTGGGCAGACATAAACAGATTACATTTTCAGGGAGATTCCTGTTTCCTTATGATTGACATAAAGGATTTATACACTGTAATACCCCAAGCCCTAGGACTTGAATGGATTAGAGACTTTCTCACATTAAGACATTGATGAGAAAATTATATACGTAGTAGAAACCCTACTTGAGATTGTTTTAACTAACAACTATATGGTCTTTGATGGACATCTCTACCTACAGAACACCGGGGTGGCAATGGGGTCACCCTGTGGAGGTAGCTTTCCCAATTGTATAATGGCCCACTGGGAGAAAACGTTATAATTTACTAACAGTTTATTTCAGGAGAATGTCGCCTGGTACACTCGATACCAGGCTGACATGTTCCTGATTTGGAAGGGGCCTAAAGCTTTAGTCCCAACCTTTATTACTAGTATATCTCAAATGACTGATTTTTTTGAGTTTACTTATAGTTTAGATGATACTAATATTATTTTTTTAGATATCAATCTGTTTAAAGATATGGATAATTGTAGATATAAAAGTACAATCTACAGAAAACCTACTTATTCCAATTCTTTTCTGCATTTTACTAGCAGCCACCCCTACCATCAAAAAAGAGCTGTTGTTAAAGGCAGATGGTAAGGGCGGCTAGAATGGTATCAAATGAGTCTGATTTTGCAGAGGAATGTAAGTTTCTAGAGGCCATGTTTATTAATAGAGACTATCCTGAATCTATGGTGGCTAATATCGCTTGGGAAATCAGTCATAGACGATGTATTGGCCACTTTAAACCCCTTTTGGAGAATTACACCTATCAAACTGTTGAAAATATGGGAGACCAACATAGTACGGTTTTAAACAATAGTGAACATGGTTTTAAAACTGGTTTCCTTTGTACTTATTCTTTAGATCATTTTAGAATAAGGGAAATGTTAAAGAAGACTTGGTCTGTTATAATTGAAGATAGTGGGCTTTTCAAGATATTGGGAGAAAGGCCTAGAATAACTTATAGGAAAGGAGCTAATTTAAAAGCCCTATTAGAAAGAAAGAAAAACAATAAATATGGTAAGAATTATGGAATGAATAAATGTGGGTCGTGCCAACAATGTAGATATATTCACAATGACACTAAGGTTACTATTAGAGAGAGGACATACCACGTTAATGGCAGGTATAATTGTGATACTAAGAGTGTGATTTACACAGCTTGCTGCGACCAATGTGCTGCATTTTACACTGGTAAAACTGAGAGAAAGATCAAGCAGCGCATTTATGAACATCAATACGCTATCAACAAAAGAGACACAACTAATGCATTGGCTAGACATATCAACGAGTATCCTGGTCATAGGTTTAAATTTTGTATATTACAACAAAGACACGTGGATGTAAGAGGTGGGCCTTGGCAAATACAACTTGAAATAAATGAAATTATGTGGCAAATTAGGACAGCTGCCCACATTTTCCCAGGCCTCAATGAATATGTCTCAATAAAATGCATTTTGAAATATCTAGCCTTACGAAGGTAGTCCAACCTTGTTCACATATGTACATATACATATTCATACTTTTAACATATTGGTTTTTTATTTATATTTATATATATATATATATATATATATATATATATATATATATATATATTTTTTTTTTTTTAATGTTTATAATAAGTTATGGTATATAGGATTATATTTTATTATACCATATCAAATTATAAATTTGATACACTTTATAATAAGTATATTAGAAAATACTTTTACATGAAGTAGAATATGCACTATATAGTCGGCTTTGCTCCTATTTTAGGAGCCTTTTTAGGTATAATATAAAAAAAAATGTATTTATTTACTTGATTGCTTTTATAATTGTCATTGCTACATTAGGTACAAGTTTGGCATATATATCATTGTTCCAACTTTAGGCCTGTTCATCTTAGATGACTATGGACAGGAGTTATAGTAATGGTGTTCCATAATGCCTAATTTGCAACACCATAAAATGTGTATTGTTCATATTTTTTGGCATTTGAATAGGCATACATCAATTATATTTATTAATTGTTTATTATATAATGGAGATATATCACATTAGATACTATTTATGAAATATACATATTTTCTCATATTATGGTTTTGATGTTTTAATTTTTAATTTTATGTATATGGGCTACATTCACTAATTTGTCCTCAGATATCTTAATACTATAATACTTAAGGGGTTTATAAAACAACATAAAACAGATTTATTACACTATATATATATATATATATATATATATATATATATATATATATATATATATATGCATGTTTTTTAATGAAGCTTTTTACATAGAAAAAGTATTATCTGTTTGAACAGTGCTTCACATTTTTTAATACTTGTCACTTTAAAGAAAGGTAAAGAAGAGACTAATTGTTTTAAGTGATTGATTGGTTGTCTATATAATGTTACTAATTGTTTTGCTTGTTGTCTGAAGAAGGGGAGGCATTGACCTCTCCGAAAGCGCTAATAAAATCAGAATTTATTCTATTCATTGACGTTGCTCAGTCTGTCACTCACTTTTAGTGTGTCTAAACTAGCTAGTTGGCCAGCATTTCCCCATATCACACACCGCAATATTTCAAACCCAACCACCGAGATCACACTACGGTGGGGAAAAAGGGCATGTAAGTAGTTGGCCAACATCAAGAAATTTGCCCCTTTCCCCACTGTAGTACGATCTCGGAGTTGGTATATATAATTGGGGCAGGGGGCAAAGCCCCCCATGTTGGGGGTTGTGTGGGGCAAAGCCCCCTACCTAAGTGGGTTTGAAATACTAAGGTGTGTGAGATGTGAGATGGGGATGTGTTATCACATCCATATAAATATACAGTCATACAGAGAGAGAAACCAGTAGATTACAACCAAATGACCAGTTCAACTTAATAAAATGTTCTAAAACATTCAACAAAAATAATATAGGTAAACTTTTAAAATTATGTACAAAATATTTACATTCTTTGAAGGACAAGCTCTTAAGTCTCTATAACGTAATAGATAATATTCATAGGTCTAAAATAAAAATAAAAAATAGACTTTATTTCCAGTGTGTATCTATTATCAGGTCACAACCCATAGATTAAACAGCAGAAACTAACATGCTACAGTTCATACATTCAAATGTATTCCAGACAAGGCTTTATAGAGATAACATAGGAGACCAGCATATTCTTCAGGTCTTTTCTTGAATAGGTAATAAACTCAGGAATAAAGTAAGTTTCTCCCCAAGCTTCATTTTTTGTTTGAAAACTGGTAACCAAACATACACTGTGCACAGTCTCAATATGTATCCAGGCAGGGGATATATCGTAACACCACCACAAAACGGTAAAAATCCACACAATTTAATAACAAAAAGTATAGTGCTTTCGTCCCACAGTGCCAAAGGACTTCATCAGAACAATGCTGTCCTTCAATGGAACCTATCTGCTTAGGTAAAGGTTAGGCTGTTTTATTATTGTATTGCTTCTGATCTCTAAAAAGTTTACGTCTTTCTATTTTGAACCATATTGACATGTTTGTCTATCCTGTTTAACATGGATTGATATGAAGCTTTAAAAGGATCAAAACTTAAATCATCAGTAATCCTTCTATTTAATAAGTCCACCTCTATAAACATCTCTTTGATTGTAATATTATTCTGTTGAATAATAACCTCAATTAATTCACAGCATTGCTTATCAAATAATGTGATTAGTTCTTGTAAAAATCTAAATTAAAAGCAGCACAGTTAGGAAATATAAAAATTCTTAAGCTTTGTGGGGCAATACTGAGTTTTATACATTCTTTAAAATACAGGATTTCCATTTGTAAGTTCCTCAGTTTTATCAAACTCTTTTCTAATTTAAAAATCAAATCCTTGAGACTCATGAAATGTGAATGTTTTTATTATTAGTGTCTTAAGTGTATTATGCTTTGAGGCAGTCTTGTATCCGTATTAATTTCATGTAATATTTTTTTTATTTATTATATTGGAAGTATTTGAAAGAGGTTTGTAATTGTTTTAAGATGATTTCCAAGTATCGACAAGTGATTAATTTCAATGTTTATATGTAAGTTAACTTTTAAAGTTTGGTGTTGTACTAAAATGAATATATGCAGATACTTCAGGTGTTAAGGACCATTTTTATTTGATGAGGTCACTTTAATGATGGATGATGGTTTAACAGCTTACTAATTAGTAATTAAGTATGTATATAAATAGGGGACTTGTTTCATTGTTCAGCTGTTCTGATGAAGTCCCTTGGCATCGTGGGAAGAAAGTCCTAAACTTTTTGTTATTACATTGTGTGGATTTTTTTTGTTTCATGGTGCTTATTGCTACGATTTATCCCCTGCCTGGATACACATTGAGCCACTGCCTAGTGTATAATTGGTTAACAGTTTGATGCTGTGCTTTCACCACTTTTTCTAATCTTTTGGGTTGTTTGAAAACTGGGAAAGGTTTTGGCACCCCCTCACACACATTTGTTTGCTGGTTATTTCTATTGATCTAAAGGTGCCACTACTTGGGAGGTAGAAGTTGGTTGAGGACTGATATTTTCTGCATATGATTCCAGACTGTTCTTCACTTCCATGGAATCCAAGAAGGTAACTTTTCCTTCTGGAACAGCTGTTTTGAGAATGGCTGGATATAGTGGTCTAAATCAGAACTGCAACTTCCTGGCAATTTGGATAGCTGGTAAAAAGGCGTTATGTTGAACTCTAGTTTTTGCACTGTAGTCATTGTCACATAAAATCCTAGCTCCTTCTAACTTAGTTAATTTGCCTGAACTCCACATACTTTTCCTGATCTTTTTCTTAATATTGTAGAAAGCAGATCTGATTAAGATCTGCCCAGCCAGAGATCTTTTTTTTTATCATATAACTAAAAAAGTCCTGCTCTTCCAAACTTTCTTTGACCCCTGTAAATCTTAGACTTTTTTTGGTTAGGCTCTGTATTCCAGATCTTGTCACTTCTATTTTAGTGCTTCTATGGCCACTTCAGATGTTGCTGACCTGTCCATAATCACTTGTGTGAATTTTGCAAGTTCCTGAAGCTGGCTGGAGTCAACTGTGAGGATTTCTTTGATGTCTTTCAACCGTACCTCATACTGCTATTTGAGATCACCAAGTTGGTGGTTTATCTTTGACAGCTCAGACATTATTAAATCTAGTCTGTCATCATGGAGAAGCTGCTGCTGTGGTGTGGAAGGATCCATTCTTTCATGAGCAGTGTCTTGCAAGTGCAAGGCCCAGGCAGTTACTTTTGGATTTTTAGTTGCAATAAGTCATTTGGTTTGCTTTGTGCATCCTTTTTTAGGCATCCATGTTATCAGCTGGTGAGAATAAGTACATATAGCGTGGAGTGGCAATATAAAACAGGCCTTGATGGTGCATGTATGTAACAATCCACAAGTTGGAGCCGATTAGATACACATGTTGTCCCTTACTCCATTACACCAGAAAAGTAACATTCTTTCAACTTTTGAGCCAAAAATTGATATCAGGTTGTCTGAGTTATAATCAAGTCTTCATCCTTCTGTACCATACAGCCAGGTAAAAAAAAAATATTATTTCAAAAAAAGGCTCTATGAGTTGTCATCCACTTAGACCATGACTGCCACCTAGTGCCACCTAGTGGAGAATCATAGTGCTGCAACTTATCAGGTGGCTGCAGGGCTTGCACATTTCCAGTGCACAGACGCATCATCAGAGTTGGGATAAATGAATGAATAAGGTAAAATGAAAGCTGTTATTCACTGTCAGAATCACTAAAATGATCTTTACCTGTCTGGTTAAATGCTTCACCTAGGGAAATGCAAGGTTAGTGATAAACAGTGAATATTATATAAATTAAAAAGAAACAAAAACACCAAATCCAAGGCTGAAACAAAAGAACACAGCAAAGGGATAGCGTAACTCCACTTTAATTAATGCTTTCGTCACATGACTTCTTCAGAACCACATGACAGTAAAAAATAAATCACAATATATATATCTACAATTTAATTGATAGCAATTAATTATTCGATTACGTTGTTTTAATTTATCTAAAAGCTATATAAGACAGAATTTAATCAAAAATATTTAATATGTGTATATATATAAAAATAATGAACAAGTTCATAAAATCACTATCATTTTCTAATTTGTAATTTACGGTCTTTTAAAAAAACACTTGATATTAATGGCATCATTCAAACCAGGCCTCTGATCAGCCTGCAGCTTGACCTGCCATTTAGCTTCCATTTGCTCCAAATAATTTTTAAAATCCACCCCCCCGGATGTCTTTAGTACATTGTTCTAAAATGGAAAATAAAAACTTTCTAAAACCCAAACATTCAGAACTATATTTGTAAAGTGCTTGGTTTTTGGCTTTCTTTTTTATGTTATATGTGTGTTCTCTCATCCTTACATTTAAACTCCTATTAGTCATTCCAACGTAGAAAGCTTGACAATTGTCACATACTGCGATGTAAACCACCCCTTTTGTTTTACAACAAAAATTGCCTGGAACTCCTATAGTATAAGGGATGTGTGGTAACTGAATATACGGTTCCTTTAAGATATACCTGCACATAATACAATCAAAACACTTATACATACCTCTAGGTTTATGACTAGTAGAGGAACTGGTAACATTTTTATTTTTATCCCTACCTTTTTCAAATAACCCCTTAAAATTATGGCAATTCCTATATATAAACCTGGGTTATCTGCCTATAGCTACTGAGAGGTCATAATTACCTTCAATAATTTTCCAGTTATGTTCTATTATATTACGTATACTCATATTGTCCACATTCATACTTATGCTGAAATATAAAGAATCATCTTTGTTGCAAGACTTTTTTGCACTAGGCATTAAGCCCTTAATCAAAATGGGGGAATATCTAGTCTTCCGTTGGTCCAAAATACTTTTCGCTAATTCTCTCAAAAAAGTCTTGATGTCCCCTGTCTAAAAATAACTGTATAATGTGTTCACATTCATCTACCAATTGTTGATCATCACTAGTCATCCTACTCGCTCTGATGAACTGCACTTTAGGTATGTTATTTCTCATAAATTTAGGATGTTGACTGGCTGCATGCACATAGTTATTCTTAAAGGTCTTTTTACGAAAAATCTTACTATGAAACTTTCTACTTGCTTCATTCCATGTTAGTGTGACATCCAGAAAATCAATACAACTTCCTTTATTTCCCCAAACCAACTTCAAGAAGTTGGAAACTTCACTTAACTTGTGACAAAACAAATTGACTTCTTCAAGTCCCCCACTTAATACAAAAAACAAGTCATCTATAAATCTCTTATAGTATATGATGGTAAATTCAAATTTCAAAGGTTCCAGAATACTGTGTTTCCACCATCCCATCACTATGTTAGCAAAGGCGGGGCCTACTGGGGAACCCATAGCCACCCCCTTTGTTTGTAATATTTTTTGGTGAAAACAAAGAAATTGTTTTCAAGTAACACTTCTAAGGCATCACAGTAAAAATTAAGTGCTGTGTCGTGTATATCACTATACTGATGTAAATAGGCTCTGACATAATCAATGCCCTTGTCATGAGGTATAGATGTGTACAAAGAAACAACATCAATGGTAAAAATAATATACTGATTTGGGTTGAATGCCTGTGCTTCATTGATCTCTCTAATACTGTTCAAGAAATCCCAGGAATCTTTTAAAAAATAATTCATTTTGACAGCAAGCAGATTTAACACTGCATCAACCATCATGGAAATACCATTGGTAGCATAATTAGGAGCAGAAATGATTGGCCTGAAAGGGGGGTTAGTTAGGCTTTTATGGGTCTTAGGAATGCCAAACATCGCCCCCACGTTCGGATGTCCCACATCACAAAAATTGTACATGACTGAATCTAAGTTTCCACACATCAAATTGTCATAAAGAAAGCTAGAAACATACTTGAAACTATCACTTATGTCATTAAAACCAACTTTCTTATATTCACATTCATTATTGAACATGGCTTCCATTTTATTGATATAATCACTTTGATTCATTAGTACTAACATTCCCCCTTTGTCACTTTTCGTTATTCTAATGTCGTTGTCTAATAATTATTTCATAGCCACTCTCATATCTAAATCTAGATTATTGTAATAATACTTATTTTTGCTGTTTGCCATCTATCTCAATTCCTTTTCACAAATAGTTTCAAATACTTGAATGGTGTGTGTTAGCGTAGGGTTGTAACAAGAAGGTTCAAAAAACATACATTTACTTTCCTTGACATCTTTCAAAATATACTTAAGATTTAACTTTCTCGTAAATTTTTTTAAATCCAAAATGGTGTCAATAACATTGCCCGTTTACTGGAAATAAAATTTAGCCCCAACTTCAATACTTTGTTAAGCATAACATTTAGTTCAAAGCTAGATAAGTTTAAAATGTCATTATTTGACCTGTTACTACTTAATAGTTGTCCGTAGATGATTCCGACATCAGTCTGGCTTTCTTTCTCATCATCTTTTTTTGTTTGGAAGCTCTCTGTTCCTTCTCAGAACCTAAAAAAGATTTCTGTTTTGCAACAATCTGAATATCACTTTTGTTAGTGGCTAAATTGAATGTATTTCCCTGGGAATTGTTGCCATCCCCATTAATGTCCTCACACTCAGGAACACTACTGATTTCACAGTCATTCAACGTTGCCAAACCTTCACTCTGGGAAAAGATTCCGCTGAATTTAAAGGAAGTTCATGTACAATTTTTGTGATGTGGAACATCCGAAAGTGGGGGTGATGTCTGGCATTCCTAAGACTCATAAAAGCCTAACTAACCCCCCTTTCAGGCCAATCATTTCTGCTCCTAATTATGCTACCAATGGTATTTCCATGATTTTTAATGCAGTGTTAAATCTGCTTGTTGTCAAAATTAATTATTTTTTAAAAGATTCCTGGGATTTCTTGAACAGTATTAGAGAGATCAATGAAGCACAGGCATTTGACCCAAATCAGCATATTATTTTTACCATCAGTGTTGTTTCTTTGTACACATCTATACCTCATGACAAGGGCATTGATTGTGTTAGAGCCTATTTACATCAGTATAGTGATATACACGACACAGCAGTTAAGTTTTACTGTGATGCCTTAGAAGTGTTACTTGAAAATAATTTGTTTGTTTTCAACAAAAAATATTACAAAGGGGGTGGCTATGGGTTCCCCAGTAGCCCTCGCCTTTGCTAACATAGTGATGGGGTGGTGGAAACACAGTATTCTGGAACCTTTGAAATTTGAATTTAACATCATATACTATAAGAGATTTATAGATTACTTGGTTTTTGTATTAAGTGGGGGACATGAAGAAGTCAATTTGTTTTGTCACAAGTTAAGTGAAGTTTCCGACTTCTTGAAGTTGGTTTTGGGAAATAATGGAAGTTGTATTGATTTTTTGGATGTCACACTAACATGGAATGAAGCAAGTAGAAAGTTTCATAGTAAGATTTTTCGTAAAAAGACCTTTAAGAATAATTATGTGCATGCAGCCAGTCAACATCCTAAATTTATGAGAAATAACATACCTAAAGTGCAGTTCATCAGAGCGAGTAGGATGACTAGTGATGATCAATAATTGGTAGATGAATGTGAACACATTATACAGTTATTTTTAGACAGGGGACATCAAGACTTTTTTGAGAGAATTAGCGAAAAGAAATTTGGACCAACGGAAGACTAGATATTCCCCCATTTTGATTAAGGGCTTAATGCCTAGTGCAAAAAAGTCTTGCAACAAAGACGATTCTTTATGTTTCAGCATGAGTATGAATGTGGACAATATGAGTATACGTAATATAATAGAATGTAACTGGAAAATCATTGAAGGTAATTATGACCTATCAGTAGCTATAGGCAGATAACCCAGGTTTATATATAGGAATTGCCATAATTTTAAGGGGTTATTTGAAAAAGGTAGGGATAAAAATAAAAAGGTTACCAGTTCCTCTACTAGTCATAAACCTAGGGGTATGTATAAGTGTTTTGACTATACTATGTGCAGGTATATCTTAGCGGGACCGTATATTCAGTTACCACACATCCCTTATACTATAGGAGTTCCAGGCAATTTTTGTTGTAAAACAAAAGGGGTGGTTTACATCGCAGTATGTGACAAATGTCAAGCTTTCTACATTGGAATGACTACTAGGAGTTTAAATGTAAGGATGAGAGAACACACATATAACATACAAAAGAAAGACAAAAAACAAGCACCTTACAAACATAGTTCTGAATGTTTGGGTTTTAGAAAGTTTTTATTTTCCATTTTAGAACAATGTACTAAAGACAGCCGAGGGGGGGAATTTTAAAAATTATTTGGAGCAAATGGAAGCTAAATGGCAGATCAAGCTGCAGGCTGATCAGAGGCCTGGTTTGAATGATGCCATTAATATCAAGTGTTTTTTAAAAGACTGTAAATTACAAATTAGAAAATGATAGTGATTTTATGAATTTGTTCATTTTATATATATATATATATATATATATATATATATATATATATATATATACACACACACATATTAAATATTTTTGATTAAATTCTGTTTTATATAGCTTTTAGATAAGTTAAAACAGTGTAATTGAATAATTAATTGCTATCAATTAAAGTGTAGATCTATATTGTGATTTATTTTTTACTGTCATGTGGTTCTGAAGAAGTCATCTGATGAAAGCATTAATTAATGTGGAGTTATGCTATCCTTTGCTGTGTTCTTTTGTTTCAGCCTTGGATTTGGTGTTTTTGTTTTTTTGTTGTTTTTTTATACTCCGAGTGGCACGTTGTTGTTGCATTATATAAATTTATCCTTGGCTGGGTCTTGTAACATTTAATTTAACAATGATGTAAGCATTTAGCTGTGCCATTATTATTACCTTGAGCACCAGCCAAGCTACTTTTATATAAACTATTTTGCTGTTCACTCACTAACACTGTGGCATAGAGGGATAAAGCTCCCACTACAGCCAGGTTCAAATGACATATCAAGAGTCTGAGGCACAAGTGTGAACAGGACATATTAATTTATTTCTGGTGGGATGGAGGGATATGTGCTTGGGGCACACTGAATTCATTTGATTTCACTGTTGGAGGTTATGGAAACAACTATGAGGTGCTTCCGGAGGGTGAGCAGGGTGTCCTCCTGAATGTCAGCCATTTGCAGATGTGAGGGGCAGTGAGTACTGACACTCACTGCACATCCCACACCTGGGATGTTATGTGCAGGGATGGGGAAAATAAAGAAAAAGACTCCCTCTCACTAGGTATCAGTATGACACTGCATTGGGATGTGTCAATCTCCTTGCTTGTCCCAGGCTAGCAGAGCAAGTCTAGAGGAGTATGGGAGAAATAGGCAGACCCAATACTGCAAAGAGGCACCAGGAAGCAGCTAATGAGCAGCTACTAGAGAGACAAAATAACCCCCAAAATATTTAAAAACTCCAAAATACAAAATACAAAAAACTAAGAAATTAAAACAAAAACAACTGGCAACTTCACTGAAGACTGAATCCACAAAGTTTAATGAAGCGCTTTTCGTCCAAATACATCTTTGAACTTCATCAGATACTAACATTTACAAAAATCAAGTTTAAATAGTCATGTTTAACCATGATTAAAATCTGCTGTCTCTCCATCTTAAAATTTAAATGGAACAGTAGTTAAAATAGCATTGTGAACATAATATGCATTTTCCTGTTCTTTAAAACTGCCTTATTTTACAAGCAAGTGAATACATGGTTAAACTTGACTATTTAAACTTGATTTTTGTAAATGTTAGTATCTGATGAAGTTCAAAGAAGTATTTGGACGAAACGAGCTTCATTAAACTTTGTGGATTCAGTCTTCAGTGAAGTTGCCAGTTTCTTTTGTTTTAACCCCCAAAATATTCTTTTGTACACTCATTCCTTAACTGCATGGCCAGTTTTGTTGGACTGAGCAGAGCTAATAACTTACACTACTTGTTTCCAAACAAAATGTATTTTCATTTTTCTTTTCATTTCAGAGTTCTAAAGGTGTACTCTATTAAAATGTAATTTTGTTCATAAGTGGCCAGTCAGTCACATTATCTGTTCCTGTTCTTTTATATTATCAGGAAATGGGCCACATGACGGCTGTCTCATTACTAATCTATCAGACGCCAGAATCTCTTTCATGATACAGAGATGGGTTTAAAGCACAGTGAATGAGGAGTGCATTAATCTGCCTCCTCTGATGCTAATTCCCACACTATCTCCCAGATGAAAAGTTCAAGTGTGTGCTGTGACACAGTGGAACAACATTAATTGCACTGCCTCTGAGTACAACAGCAAGCTTTTAAAGAATTATTCATTTCATCTGTTAAGCTGCCATTACTGTATGAAATAAATATATGCAAAGAACTAAAAACAGTGTCTTAGTGCCTTACCAAAAAATTGCCTCAGGACCTGGGCTACTTTTTCATGTTTTAACTCTATGTGTATATTCTGAATGAAAGGAAGATTGTTTTTTTAGATCTTTTTTTTTTTATGCTTTCTAGAGTTCTTTTGTTTATGACTTTGCACTTCATTTTAGGTTCTACTGACCCCTTTGATTAAAACTGCAGGTAAGGTAAAATATCAGTCAGTAATATAACGGGCAGAAGCAGGCAGATTTGGAAAATATTCAGAAGTGCTTGGTTGTTCTCAAGCACTGTCATCCTGAGTGACTTCATTTTCATTAACTGAATAGAATATGGGTAGATCTGTGCCTTAAATATATGTTTTTATTTCATCTTATCACAGAAAGTATGCCTCATCTGAGAACATGAGAAAACAAACAAGAGACGGAAAGATTTGTCTGTACTGAATTTTATTTGCTCGACTATAGACTGGAGACTGTCCAGCAGAATGCAGGAATTTAGGGAGATACAATAAGGACACTACAAATAAATACATTCATAATGAGGAGAATGCATGTGAATTATGGCAATACACCCCACTTGAAATGTATTTTTAGACGTTTTTAAAGAAAAATTACTTGATAATTCAAACATAAAACGTTACACAATAATTTAGTAGCTTAGACTGCTATCACAGACAAATTATTTACAGATGTGTGTATATAAAGACAAAATCACTAATCTGAGCCAGATGGTGGCTACAGATACTAATTCTGTATGAAAGTTAAGTACAGTTACAAACAATAGTACATAGGTCACTGCTAGAGTGCTGTAATGATAAGTCTGAGCCCTAAGTGAACAAATCCATTCACTCTTTAGGTGAACTACTGCGGTGGTGGTGCTGCGGTAGCGTTGTCACCTCACAGTTAAACGTTGCCCATTCGATTCTCAGTTAGAGCGTCTTCTGTGTGGCGACATGCGTGAACATGCGTTCCTTCGTTGAAGGTTGTGCGTTAGGCCCAGCAAGCCAGCATGTAAAACTCTACTGCCAATCATTAGCAGACCGGAGTTCCGCTGTGGTGACCCCTAACTGGGACAAGCTGAAAGACACAAACAAACTCTTTAGGTGAACTAAGAACATACTATAAAAATCTGCACTCTGAAATCTGCTTCTGCAGCCCATCTGTGTACTGTCCTGTAGTAGAAGGTGGGCCTTTAGTATGTGGCAGTATTGAATCTGACATTTTTGGAGTCTGGGGAGGTTGGAAACAGCTTGTATAGTGGTCAGCATTGTGTTGGAAAGTGTTAATGGCAAAATCTTACTACAGCTAACAGTGCAGCTGCAGACCACATGAGACACACGTCAGTGCTATGGCCATGTACATAGCATGAGTAAAAGCAGAAATAAATTAATATGTCCTGTTCACACTTGTAGATGCTGATACACATCCATGCAATACTGCTGTTTGACAGGTGTGTAACATGCCATACCCATGCAGGGAAGTTTCTGCAGTCATCATGCTCATGATGGTGACTTGGTGCCATCAGGAGTGCATTAAAATATTTTACAGGACAGCAATACCAGGATGATAGCGTACTGTGACATGAAGAGTATAAATGTTCAGTAACTGAGTGCCTAAGTGAGCATTTATGAGGGGGCAATACATGGTCTGCATAGGTATAGGTGATCTCACCTTTCATTCTCCCACAAGTAGATTAATGGCCAGTCATTCATTCCCTGTGCATGAGTGAGAATCCTAAATAAGTCTGGATACTTCACCCTCATTACATACTGTTTGTTTAGTTGTTTGTTTGTTTGTTTCTTTATTTATCATCATCATTTTATTTTTACTTTTTTTGAATGGGTTAGTCCCAGTAGGCACAGCCTATGGTCAGTTCATTTTATTCTCATATTATGGCCTGGTCCACAGGTGATGCAAAACAACTGTGATACAGCAGCATGCTGTTCATTAGTCTGTTATCTGCTGTATTTTATTTATTTATTTGTTTGTTTATTAATTTATATTTGTTGGCCAGGAATGTTTATATAGCTCCCACTGTATTTCATTGTAGAAGTAATAGACTGCAGTTTTCCATTATATCACAAGGTGGAGCTCCTTTTCAGGAATATAAAAGACAATTTCAAAAGTGAAAGAGAGGAGACTGAAACACTAGCTGAAGGAGGGAAGACTGAAAGACTAGCTGAAGGGAAAAGGGCCTTGCAGCATGACTGGATTTTTTTTCTTCTAGTGTTTTGGGACAGAGAAGTGAGGTAGCAGTTTGTGTCTGTCTCTTGCTGAAATCCTGGATGATTGTATTTTGTGGATTCAGGACAGAAGTTATGAAACCAGTAGTTCCATGCCTGCATATTATTCAGCAAGAAAAGGAGTTCCCTTGGGCCTAGTGCAGAGATGCAATAGATGACTATCAGAGTTCTGGTGGGTGATTTTCCATTTTTCTCATTGGAGGAACTGCGGTGCCTGGTCGCTGGGATATTCTCGAAGGAGTGGCAAGAGGGTTTTGGCCGTCATTTTTTTATACTTTTATAAGATTGTGGATTCCCCTCAACCGCTTTCTGGATTACAAATAGCTGGGATCCATATGAGCTCCAACCTTGGGGCCCATCATGCTGGCAGTAGGACTGTAAGTAGTCACTGGCCAGTGAACAGGGTACAATAGAGTTCCTCATAGTTAGTCTGTTTAGATTGATCTAGGGGATAGAGGGTGTTAGTACTGTTGTCTTAAAGACTCTTTATTGTTAAATGACATTGCATTTTCTCATATTTGTATTGTTGCATTATAAATCTTTATTGTTCAGTGACATTGCATTTTTCTCGTGTTAGTACTGCTGCCTTCAAGAATCTTTACTGCTCAATGACATTGCATCGTTTTCATATCTGTACTGTTATATTATAACCCTTTTTCCCCTCAATGACATTGCATTTTTTCTGTGTTTGTATTGCTGCATTATAAAAGCTTTACTGCTCATTGATATTGCATTTGTGTGCCTGTTTGAATGTCAAGATCTTTTCTGTTGAGTTCTGGGGAAGGGGGTAAATGTATGGTTTCATTATATACATATCTCACTCTGCCTTACTGCTAACTGGTGCACTGTTGAAATAATTTGTTTGTTGTGTTATTGCCCTTTAAAACTAAAGTGTCGCCTAGAATAAAATCTGTTTTCACTTGCCACCTTGGGGTGTTGGGCCTAAAGAAGGGTTGTCCCCAGAGTCAGGTAGGAAGGAACCCATATCTACTTCAGCTACACCCGCGGGTGTGCTACAGTTATATAAAAAATCCATTTCCAGTGGATTACGAAGAAGAAAAAGATTTATGTATAAATATGCACTCAGTAAAAATAAATAAATAAAATAAAAAGTATATGCAATGTTGTTGTTGTTGTTGTGTCTTTCAGCTTTTCCCGGTTAGGGGTCACCACAGCAGAACTCCGGTCCGCTAATGATTGGTATATAATGACAAAATACAGAGTAAAAAAAAGCGGTAGCATATACAAGAATCTTGGTTTATCATGGAAAAGTATTAAGTTACAAGACAGGAAACATTTACAAATCTTATAATAGGATCGTAGGATCATAAGAGCTTGGTAGGCTATCGACCCAGAGGTCATTTTAAGCCTAGCCATTTCAACCCAATGTAATACCCAAGATTGCATTTAGTGATGACTGGCCATGTCCAGGAGGGTTGTGTGTGCTATCCCTGGTAAGAATGTACAGTGCCTCATCCACTCATCCAGGTTTCACTTGAACAGTGTCATAGAGGTGCTGTTTCACATGAATTGGTAGTCTGTTCCAAAGATGTAGCAGTCACTGGGAGATAAATATGTCCCTCCAGCATGTCCTATGTATGTCGCAGGCCATATTTAAGTCCCTGGAATGGGTAGTCCTAGACCCATTTGATTTATGGGTATGCAGTAAGTTCATTAGGTTTGGGTCTTGGGTTGCTCTGTAGGCCAGGCATAAGTCTCTCCTAAGAAGTCTATATGACACGGAGTATAGTGACAGGGATTTTAGTCGGTCCATGTAAGGCACATGCTGGAGGCCCTTGATCTTGTTTGTTAGAAACCTCTGAAGTTTCTCTAATTGCTGTAGATGCTTAGTATTGTGCATACCAAATGAGGCATTATACTCAATTATGGGCCAGATAAGTGCAGAGTATAGGGGGTTATAACTTCTTTTGCTCTTGAGGTGATGCCTTTTCTAATCAACTGAGCTATGTGGAAAGCTTTCCTTACAACAGTAGACATGTGGTGGGTGAAGTTAAGGTTGCGGTCAATCTGTGATCCCATGTCCCTTACCACTTCATGGATACTTAGGGTATTGTTACTGATTTGATAGTGTGAAGGGACATTGTTTGTGCCGAAGGGAATGATGATGCATTTCTTTGCATTCAGTTTGAGACTGTGATCAATACACTAGTCGTTGGTCTGTGTGAGACCATCTTGGAGTATACTGACATCATTTGGTGATGCAATGATTACACCTAGTTTGCATACATCTGCAAACTTGGTCAGCCACAACCCTTTAGTTTTGACCTGAACTTCTGAGAAGTATATACCAAACAGTAGGGGGACCAGCACTGATCCCTATGGCACCCTGCTGGCAACAGGTCTGCTGGTTGATGTGGAGTCACCCACTTTGACAGTGTGTGTCCAGTTTGTGAGCCAATTGGCAACCCATCTTACAACAAAGGGGTTTACATTCAGTTTGCTAAGTTTATCGGTAATGCCTTAATTTGGGATTGTGTCGAAAGCCTTTGCCAAGTCGAGGTATGCTATGTGCACAGATCTGCCCTCATCAATGGCCTTGGTCACACTTTCAAAGAAATCCACCAGATTTAACAGGCAGGATCTGCCATTCATGAAGCCGAATTAGGTAGAGTCCAGGGTTTGGTCACCTATGTCGTTATTTATGAGGTTCATAATGATACGTTCCATGGCCTTACAGATGCGGCTGTTCAGGCTTATGGGTCTGTAATTACCTGGGTCTGTTGCTAGGACACCTTTGTGGAGGGGAATAACTTTAGCTGTTCTCCATTCCGCAGTAACAAACCCTGTGGTTAGGCTATGATTTTAAAGGGTACTTAGTGGTGATGCTAGTTCATATTTTAGCCTGTTTAGAAGACAGCCTGGGATGTCATCTGGTCCCATAGAGGCCATGTTCTTCACCTCAGACAGGGCTTTGAGAACCTGCTCTTCAAATAAGTAAGGTGGAGGGAAGTTTGGGGGAAGGTTTGTTGTAAGTTAGGAGAGGATAAGGGAGTGAAATTTTCCCCAAACCTATTTGCTAGCAGGTTCACACTCTCTGTGGGGTCAGTGTGTGTGATACCATTGGCCACGAGTTCTGCACATGCTTGGGTCCTACCCTTTATGTTACGTACATAGTTGTAAAAGACCTTATGGTTATTCTTGGCAGTATTTGCTAGGTTTCTCTGAAAGGAGCTCTTGGATGATTTGACAAGTTGTCTTATTTGCCTGTTAAGGCTGAGGAGGGTGATTTTCCATTGTTGGTCCTTTGTCTTTGTTTTCTTGGACAGCAAATGTTTGCATTTATTGTGAAGTTTGTTGATGCTCGAAGTCCACCATGGCATCTTGATTGTTCTTGGGCTCTGGCTTGGATTCTATCTGGTGCAGCCGAGTTTATACATTTATGCAAGTGGTTGTACAGGGCTTTAGTGTAAGCTTTGGCGTGTTATCACTTTCAGCTTGGGGTGGGGCTTGGAATGCATTTATACCTTCACCTAGCAGGGTACAGTTTGCCTTGGTGAAGTTTTTTAGTCTGATTTCACCCTTTGTGAGTTCTGGTGTTAATGTCAGTTCAAAGGTGACTGATTTGTGGTCAGTTTTAACTAATGTGGATCCAACAGCTATAGCAGTGCACCTGTTTAACATGTTGGTGAAAACCAGATCTAGAATGTTTGTTCCTCTTGTTGGGGTACGGACAAGTTGCTCCAGGACATTTGAATTCACAAAGTCAAGGAACCTTTGTGCTAGCGAGTTTGGGCTAGAGTAGGTTTCCCAGATGATGGTTGGATAATTGAAATCCCTCATAACCAGTATGTTCGATAAAATTTGGATTGTCTTCAGTTTGGTTAAGTAGGCTTTGTGGGTGTCGTGACCCATGAAAGGGGATCTATAACTGGCTAGGACTTGAATGGGGGTCTTACCCACCATAACTTGGACCTAGAGTAACTCCATGGAGTTGTCCAGTCTAACTAGATGTGAGGTGGAGTTATCTCTAATATAGATTGAAACACTGCCTCCTTTGGTTTTCACATATTTGTTTTGCAGTCTAAAGGTGTGGAAGACATTGTAGCCTTGCAGGGCCAGGGTACTCTCTGAGGTCTTAAACCAGGTTTCTGTGACTGCACAGACATCTACATCTTCTAGTGATAGAGTTGCTTCCAGACAGCAATCTGTTTTAAAATGTAATTTTTTTTTGTGGTAAAGGTATGTTTCTGCACATAGACTCTTTGTCAGGCAATGATGAAACTAGTATTATACAGCATAAACCTCCTACCAATATATGGAGGCTCATGCTGGTTTGGGGTGGGGAGGATCACATTCAGGCGGAGGTAAAACAATGCCTGGCATCCCTTCAGTTATGCCTTAACATGGGCTGGATGTGCACCTTAGAATCATGTCAAGTCACCTGAATATAATTTCAGTAAATCCTAATACTATGAATCAAAATCACTGAAAACCACTTTCAGAGATCTATAAAATATTTTTTTTCAAGGGTGCAAGTTCCTGCACATCCCCATTGGGAGATCCCCACACCCCACAACTAATATATATACTAACTCCACAGTCACACAACAGTGGGGAAAAGGGCAAAGTCAATTAGCGCTGAAAGTGTTCTTCAGGGATATTGACTCTCACTATGCAGACTTGCACTAAAAGTCACCATACAACTGTCATGTTCCCCTACACTGTCCCTGCTCTGGAATGTTCTACTTGCACTCTGGCCTGTTGCACAGTGACTGGAGTACAAATCTCATTCTGAAAGATATTCTGTTGCTCTGCTGCATTTGTTTTTTTGCTTGCACTCCATACCCTTTAACAGTGTGCGGCATCACAACCCCTCTATGGAACTTTCGGCCTGACTGCTGTGACTGAGAAAGTCTGATGCACTTGGTCTTTTCCTCAGAGTGGCTCTGTGTATGGAGTACTGCTTGTTGATACAGTCAGGTACCATGCAAGGAGAGAGCATAAGGAAGACCGGTGCAGGTCTATAGGATGCAACTTCCCTGTTACTGCAAATTAAACTGTCAAGTGTCAAAGCAGACGAAAATCATTGCTTTCTTTCATTATATAACTTGGTAAGCATCATTCAGTGACTCTTTTCTTTTTGTATTTTGGAAGGGCCTTCAGCCTGGTTGCATACAGTTATTTTAAATGAATTTGAAGACCCAGATAACAGTGCTATACCCTCAATGAACTGCCTTAAGGGAGGATATTACAGAGCAAAAATCAGTCTCATCATATCCTGCAGAGAGGTCACAACTTACAGAAAAATCTAAAGCCATTCTCATAAACATTTGTTCTGTTTGGATGTCTAACAATATAAAGATAGATTGGGAGTCTACAAATTTGCTTTTGAATTCTGGAATGGAGATACAGTGTGAAAAAACTTACATTTTAACAAAATAAAAGATGATGCTCTTGGGGAAAGAACATGTTACGACAGATTCTTATATGCGTAGCAAAAATGAAATGAGTGCAGAAGGAAAGTCAATGTCTGTGAGACCTCTGAGCAATCAAACAAGTCTGGCAATTCATTTCGCAGAGCAAATAAAGGATTGTAGCACACAGAAATTTGTTAGTGCTATCCCATCACTTTGCTATGTCACAGCCTGCAATGACACAAAGCTAACGAATGGCATGTATTAAAAAAAAAAAAATTAAACAAGTTAAATTTGGTTCACTGTAAAAAATATCGTGAAGCACTCCAGGGTGTAGATTGCTGAGGAATTTACATTCGCAGGCAGTTAATTCACTTGATGATATCTCATTACACACCACATGAGGTGTGGGTAAATCCCTGGTTACCAAGAATGTGTCATGCCTTTTTGCTTAACTAAATTGTAGGTAGTAGTATTTTTTTTTTCATTTGAAAAAGAAAATATAAACAACTTATTCTGTAAAAAAAAAAATGTACAACTACTTAAATGCAGGTGCTCCTGTTTATGTTTAGAGGTATAATGACTAAGTCAACCATGCAGAAATTTAAAATCTACCCCAGTATATATGCACAAGACATTATGCTATCAGAAAATGAGCTTTGTGAAAAGAAAGAGTTCATTTTCTAAACAGGGACAACATTGCATCTGTTTCTAAGGTAACAAATCATTGCAGCACATGTGATGTGCAGATTTACCTGACATAAAAATATGCTATTATCACAGGCATATGGCATCCGTGTGCTTTGCAGCTGCGTTTTACACAGTAGCTTCTCCACACAGAAAGGGAGTGGGAGTCAAATAAATGAAGGAGGTCACCTACATGATTAATGTAGCCCAGTTCTGTGATAACATTGCTGCATACGTGGCAACAGTCTTAGACAACTCAGGAATTAGAAGGTTCTGGAAGATGGTATCCTTCTGTGGCAATTCTGATTCCCTCTTCTAATCTCTGTCATGTCACTGCCCCTTGAGAAGTCATGGGTGATGCAGCTGGAAGGAAAAACAGATACCAACTGCTTCACAGGAAACACTGCACATATACTGCAGTAAAGCCACTAGAATGCAAGGAATAACACATGTCATAAAACAAAATGAATCAATACAGTTAAGCAATGTAGATATAAACTCGGCAATATGTCTAGACCTCTTTTAACCAAGTTCAGTAGAATAACCTAAAATGCAGCTCAGTTATGGAACAGAGTTTATATTAGATGAAGTCAGTTTCACTGCCTGTGAATTCCTTTAGTTATCTAAGGCTCTGCATTTCAGAGGTGGGAAATCTGAAAGGTAGTCTAGAACATCAAGCTGGGTGGTTTCCTGATACTGAAAGGGGCACAGTCAAGAGTTATTGTTTAAAAAGGCATGCTCAAGAGTACAGCTAAGAAAAGCTAAGTAAACTGTCAAACAGCAATAAGAGATAATTGTTTAATGGATTTTTCATGTATTCCCTTGAGGCTAATCCCTAGTACACTCAGACAGTACCACATCACATCTGTGGCTCAGACTGTACACAGTCAGCTACCAAAGCTGCAGCCCACAGTGTTTACGACAAAGTCTCAAAAAATCATCTATGCAGGAATGTATGGCACCGCAAGATTCACAGTGCATCATTAGATGAGGGTGACAGGACTGTGCACCTTGTTCTTTCCTCTTAAAACACAGAAGCTTCATTCTTCCTTCCATTTTTCCCTTCCAGCATGTCATGTAATAACCACTGGCATTTTGCTAGGTCAGGAAATGAGCGCAGTAGCTGTTAGATATGTCACTCCTCCCCATCAAGTACCATCATCAATTTGTTTAAAAACTGGCTATAGTTAGTTACCTAAAGATACAAGTACAGTATCACAAGTAACAACCAATAAGTCAGCCAATGAATCCCAAACTTGTCAGCAAATTCTTTAATTCAAACACTGCTAATAAAACTCACACTAAAAACATGCGCAATAAAACATTCAAGGTTAAGTGTTTTCATCTGTATTTTAACACAAATGTTTTTAGTGTCACCAAATCCTTTAATTCAAACACTTCTAATAAAACTCACACTAAAAACATTTGTCTTAAAATACAGACATCTTCAGAACCCATACAGATGTTTTTATTTTTAGACGAAAGTGCTTAACCTTGAATGTTTTATTGTGCATGTTTTTAGTGTGAATTTTATTAGAAGTGTTTGAATTAATGGGTTTGGTGACAAGTTCAGGATTCAGTGGCTGACTTATTAGTATTACTTGCGATAGTGTGCTTTTAATTCTTCCATAACTGGGTAATTTGGAATTTTCTTTGGTTATAAAGATATAAGTAATTATAATATCGTCTGAGGTTGTTTTCTAATTTATGGGTAAGTACATGTAACAAAATGAGCATGCAACTCTGTTATAAGAAAGATGAGAAACCTTTTCCCTCGATATAAGTCACCTTTTGGCCACTGACAACTGTAGCAGAAGACAGTTTCTGAGTTTTTGCTTAAATACTGTCTTTAAGAAAACTACTTGCTTTCTGACATAATGTGCAAGACTTTTTTTAAGACATACCCTTTTTAGTGGAGCGATTGTCAAAAAAAAATGATGGAGCAGGAACTTAAGGAACTTCACAAAACAACAGACTGCGCTAGCGTTCCTTACTCTTGACAGAGACATGTGTTCCCTGTGGCCTTTAAACATTTGCTAGTAACAAGGATCACCAAAACATCTTTATTATTCACTGAACCATCTTCAGTAACATTATGCAGAAAAGTACGTAATGGAAGATGCAACCATGCACTGAGTATGTAATATTAGCAGGTGTTTTGTGTTCTTCCCTTGTTAACAATCTGTTCTGTCACCTGTCTGCATTGGATTACACCTAAAACATAACAGGAGGTACTATCTAAGTCAATGGCACAAACATGACTCTGTTCAGGAGAGCGTATCAAGCAAGCGCTTACTATTTACTTCAGTGTAAATGCTTGCAACAATTTTTCAGCTGTTTCCTACCATACAAAAAGCTGCAGGATATATTTTGCTATACCCAGAGATAAGCTGGGAGAATAAAGTTACTAAATTCCAGTTATTTACTGATTTTCATCTGTACTTACAGCTTGTTGTTCATAACTAGTTTGTTGTACTGTTATGGACACATAACAACCCTTAGGTTCTGAATGACCACAAAATAGACAGGAAACTGAATATGCTATTATACTATTTACAGCAAGGTTTCTAATAAAAACACAGAACACTATAACAAATGCTTTTAGCTGCAGAAAAGTCTTGACATATTTACTTGCATGTGAATTTGAAATTAGTTAACAGAAGTAACATTATTGTATTTGACTGAACAAGTAAAATCCTTTTAGGTAAATGAATTACATGATCTGCAAATCTTTTATGAGTATTTCAAAAGGAAAAAGCATTTTATATGACAGAAAAAGATGGCTGTACACATTTGAAATTATGACCTGTCCCCATCCAGCGACAATCAGAGGGTCCCAACACTTACTGAAATGAATAAAAGAACCTCAGCATCCATCATCATTGTGAACTAACAGGTAGCATATGCTACAAGTTCTGAATGCTTCTAAAACAACTGCCTCAAAATTAGAAACTCCCTGATATTTATTCTGGCCCTTGGGGACTCTTTGCACACTTCTGGATTTTTCTCACCCTGATCTCAGTTCCATTTCTTCGAAGGATAACAGCAGTACTCTTATAAGTGCATGGTTGTCATAGCAACTTACACCAAAGTTGCATCTGCCAGCTGGGATGGGAACGAGTGGTACTATGTACAGACAGAAAGAGAAAGACAACTGTGTGCTCAAACTTGTCAATTTAATTTAGTGCATTCAGCAGTGCTTCTTCTAGGGTACTAACCAGGTTTATAATAGCACTGAGTTTCCAGTCATCTGCAAACATGATCAGCCACAAACCCTTAGCATTTGCTTTCACCTCCAAGCAGAAAATGCCAAAGAGGAGTGGCCCAAGGACTGAGGAGGTAGAGATGCCCATTCTAATTTCCAGGGTTCTGTTTGTGAGCCATTTGCTATCTAATGAGTTACATAGGGATTTACATTTAATTGGGAGTGTTTATTTGTGATACCTGAGTGTGAGGTGGTATTGAATGCCTTTTCAAGGTCTAGATATGTGGTATATACTAATGTTCCCTCATCCACTGCTTCAGTAATCTTCAAAGAAGTCAACCAGGATGCGTAGACAGGATCTGCCCTGGATGAATCCGAACTGGGCTTAAGTCAAGAGTTTATAAATTACCTATGTTCTTATTTATTAATTTATTTATTTCTCTATCTTTACTAAGAAGTTCTGACTGGGGTTTACCCCATTTTCAGCACAGGCCTGGAGAGAAAAACTCCATATATTAGGCAAGTACATTTAAAGACAAAAAACCCCCCAAAAAACAATGACATTTTGTAAAATACATTGAGTTTACATGACAACACAATTATATGAATACATCTAGAACAAATTATATAACATACAGTAGCCTATGAATTTAAGGAAATACATTTTTTCTTGAGGTAGATGGTTACAAAAAAAATATACAGATAGTGGATGCATTATGTAATGTGCTTATTAGCTGGAAGTATAGAGAAGGGTAGCAAAGACAGGAAGGGATTTAGCAGGAGGTAGAATTTAAGAGAACAAGTAGTTATATGAAACATTAGGTTGATTGAGGTACAGAGCTTGTACAGACCAGTATTAAAGAAAATAGAGGTAGTGGTAGTTACCTAGGAAATGGAAGTTTTGCAAGTGAGAAAGTAGGTAAAGTGTGAAGTGGCAGTCTGTAGAAGAACAATGAAAAGATAGTTGTCAGAGAATATACAGTGAGATTTCTTAGTGATAGATATGTAGTTACATGTGTAAGATTAGGGTACAGAAAGTTTAAGTAAAGGGAGTATAACTTTGATGGTAAAGTTTAGGCTGAGTATGGGGGGGGGGTAACCTGGGGTAGCTCATGAGCACAGCTAGTTATTCAGCAGGTGTTTCTTTACTAATGTTTTGAAGCCATGCAATGTGAGTACCTGTCTTATTTCTGTGTGTGAGTGAGGCGTGGGGGGTTGGTTCTAAATGTTTACTACCTGGTTAAAATATAGTGGGTTTCCTGCATTGTTATTTGATTTTGTCATGGATCAAAAAGCTTTGTTGTTGGAGTGAAGACCTCATTTAGTGGTAGTAGAGGGCTGTAGTATTCCTTTTAGAGCTGGGCATTTTTCTGAGTTTATTAGTTTATGGGCTGTAATAAGTTGATGGTAGTTCAGGTGTCTTTTAAGTTCTAGCCAGTTAAGGCTTTTTAGTGCTATGCAATAGTGTTTTTTTAGGATTATATGTAGCAAATTATGCAGTTTTCTTATAGACATTCTCTAGTTTATTTTTGATGGTTAAGTTAAAATTTGTAAAAATGGGTGAGGCATAGAGTAGGGATGGAAGTAGGTATGTTTTGTGCTATGTTTTTTTCTACATTATTAGTGAGAAATTTCCAAGCCCTGTAGAGGAATCCTAGTTACCAGTTTGTTTCTTTGATGGCTGGGACTAGGTGTTGAATATACCTGAGATTATCATCGAGCATTGCTCCAAGGAGTTTTACCTGTGTGACATACTGTATTTTTGTTTTGTTGGCTGATAGGATATGAAAAGATTGTTTTTGGTCTGAGGGGTGAAATGCTTCAGTTGTGTTTTCTTTTTTTTAAGAGCAAGTCTGAGCTATCTAGCCAGGATTCTATGGCTAGAAAGGCCTTTTGGGAGATTTCTTGTTGGGAGGCTAGTGTTTAGGCTGACCAAATGAGAGTGGCATCACCTGCATATTGTACTAGGGTAGTTTGTTTAGTAGCGAAGTGTAGATTATTGATAAAGGCATTGAAAAGTACAGGTCCTAGAACTGATCCCTGAGGGTGACCAGCTGTGACTGTGAGGAAATCAGAATAGTCTTGTTGCCATTTCATGGCTTCTTTCCTATTGGATAAGTAGCTGTGGAACCAGGTTAGTGATGTGGTATTGAGGCCTAGAGAGGCTAGTTCCTCAAGGTGTTTGTGGTGCAAGACTTTATTGAACACATTAGATAGGTCTGAGAAGACTGTTGAGATGAGGTTATCGTTGTTTCAGAGTTGATTAATTGTGTTTGTGAAGTTTAAAAGGGCAGTAGTGGTGCTATGATTAGGCCAAAAGCCATGTTCATTAATGGACAGTATGGTTGATGATATTTGAACAACTGGGTGTGGATACATTTTTCTAATATCTTGGATAGGGGTGGGAGGATGGCTACTGGATGGTAGTTGGTTAGATCAGCTGAATTTCCACCTTTATGTTTGGGTACGATATATAATATTTTCCAGATGTTGAAGACATGGCTTTCTTTAATGGATCTATTAATAAATATGGAGACTGGAAATGCTATAGCTTTTGCTGTTAATTTGAGGTACACTGCAGCTAATTTGTCAGCTGCCAAGGTGGTTGGTTTGATTTTTAGTAGGTATTTTTTTATTGTTGAGCTGTGTACAATATCAGATTTAAACAGTACTTTGCTGTTGGTAAGGGGATGTGGAAAAGTGAGGGGTGAGGTGGAATTTTGTTTGGTTAGTGATAAGACAGAATTTATAAAGTGGATGTTGAATTCAGTTGCTGTACTACCTGGGTGTTTAGAGATCCTGGTGGGTTGCCTGGGGTTGAGCAATGACTTTAAGGACTGTCAGAACAATTTGGGGTTATTTTGGTGCGTAATTTGTAGAATTCTGAAATATTCTTTCTTTTCATTAAGTATTTGTTTTGTTTTTTTGCCAGATTTTTGAGATATCTCTAATCCTGTAGGGTTAACTGAGTTTTATTTTTTGTATATATTTTCCAGGGCCTATTCTGTATTTAATAGTAGTTGCTTAGTAGTCTTTATTAGCCACGGTGCTGGAATGGAATGGTTTCTGAGTGGGGCCTGCTTATTTAGGATGGTCAGGAAGTTATCTTTAAAATCAGCAATTACTTCATCAAGTGGTAATGTTTTAGGCAGTTCCAGTTATATTGCTTTAGAGTTGTTATAAAGCATTCAAGGTTGAAATTCTCCAGAAGATGGACTTGTTTGTATGTTTCTTGCTTCTGAATTTTAGCCATTGCCTAATAGTGTAGGTGGGAAGATGGTCACTAATGTGGTCTGGTAAGGTTCCAGTGGCACTGATGCTGTGGAGCTTACGTGCAAGAATCCAATCTAGTGTGGTTTCTTTGTTAGATGTTTTGTAGTTCCTGGTAGTGATATTTAATAGTTGTGATATTTAATAGTTGTGATAATCTGAATTAGTTTAGGTCAGGTGAGGTATTTGTTATTTGTTTCTACTCAATGTTTATGACACCTAAGATTATGGTCTCTTTTTTATATTGTGATAAAGCCACTGAAGCACATCTTCACTTGTGGCTAGATTGTTTCCAGGGTGAATGTATAGCTTTACTAGACAGACTGATTTACTGTTATTGAGTTTGAGTGGAGAAATGAGAATTTCATCATTTTGAAATGTTGGGGTAGTTTGAGGATGTTGAATGATGTTTAGGGTGTTTTTAAAAATCACTGCTACTTCACTCCCTCTTTTTCTTAGGCTGTCTGACCTGATTATGTTCTATCCAGAGGGGAGTATTTAATTATTAGTTATTTCTGGCTTTAGCCAGGTTTCAACAGTATGTCAGAGTTATAGTGTAAGAGACTTCTGTGGAGATCATGGGTGTTGCATATGCTTTGAAAATTCATGTTTAGGAGAAATAGATTGTGAACTGAGTTGTGGTTTGTGAGAGGAGTTGTGTTGTTCTGAAGGGGTGTGGTTGGGTCTGACTGTATTGGTGCGTGGGTCAGGGTTGGGGTGGATGTCCCCACTTTGGATTGGCTTAGTTACGGGATGCAGGTATGTGTAGATATATCTAGCCTTTTTATGTGTATGTACATAGGTGGAGAATGATGACTTACTGATCTTTAAGTGTTTAAAGGTGTGTGTGCTTAGTAGTGAATGTGGATATAGGGTCTACTTTAGAACAGCGAACGATCAGATGATTGAAGGCTGTTAGAGTGAACACTAAATGTGTAACCAGCAAAATAGCGAACGGCCGGAACAGCAAATTTTTTCCCAGGGAAAGAAATCACTGGGCTGAACGTCCAGGTTGTGCTGTTTCCTCCACTGTAGTGCGATCTCGGAGTTGGGATATTTAAGTAGGGGGGTGAGGGGCACAGCACTCCACATGGAGAGTGTGGGGGAGAAGCCTCCCACTTCATTTAGTGGGTTTTTTTGGGGGGGGGTCGCTGTTTTGGTTGTTTGCTGTTTTGGATTTTTGACATTTAGAGGTCGATATAACAACGTTCGATCATCTGATCGTTTGTTGTTATAATACAGACTCTGGATATAGTTCTGGAGATATGGTTAAAAAATGTGGTGTGTTGGAATACTACTATGGTTGTGGATTTGTAGTAGAGAAACTGGGTGAGCTTAAGTGGAATTATAAGATTGTGATGTGTGTGAGAAGGCTGAGGAGTGTTATGGTGACTGAAAAATGAAGTTTTGTACTTCATGATAGTGGGAGTAGTGTTTGTTGTAGTTTATGACTGATATGTTATTGTGAGGTGTATGTTTAGGGTGGTTGGTGTGTTTTATTGAAGGTTATAAGAGTATAAGAGACAGGGTTGTAATAGTGATGTTGGATGGGGAGGTGTTTCTAAAGGTTATTATTGGTTAACTGTGAGAGGTGGGCATGGGTTGTGAAGTATAAATGTAGGTGTAGTGGGGGTGGGTAGGTATTGGGTGGAGGGTAGGGAAGCATAGTAATGCCTGAGCACAGCAAGGGTGGAATGGAGCAGGACCGTAGATAAAGTGTTGTATTCTCAAGAGAAACAAATAGTGGAGCTGCTTTTAGAATTAAGGTGAGGTTTATTAAGACAATATTACAAAGATTAATTTACCACAAGTAAAGTATATTTTGTTCATAGTTCATAGCTTAGTACTAGGCTAACTACCCTTGTGGGCCATTTTAAGCTTAGCCAGTTACCCCAAGTGAGAATCAAACCTTGAACCTTCTGTCTGTAAGGTGAACACCTTAACCATTATGCCAACCTCCCCCCCTGTGACACTCTTTCTGATGGTAAAGAAAATAGCAGCAGACAGTATAATGTTAGACAGTATAGTGAGGTAAAATCCAGAGTTCCCTGTTTAGTTTAGCAAAACAATTTTTGGCATATTGAGAGTTAAACGTATTTTTGCTTTCAATGAGTTTTTTTTTCTTTTATTATATAGCATGGGTATATACTGCGGTGGTGGTGCTGCGGTAGCGTTGTCGCCTCACAGTAAGACATTGTCCTGTTCGATTCTCAGCTAGAGCGTCTTCTGTGTGGAGAATGGGCGTACCTTCGTTGAAGGTTGTGCGTCAGAGCTGGCAATTCGGGACGTAAAAATCTACTGCCAATCATTAGCAGACCAGAGTTCCACTGTGGTGACCCCTAACCGGGAAAAGCCGAAAGACACAACATAAAGCATGGGTATGATTGGGTTCCACCATACAGATTTTTTTTTTTAAATTTGGCATTGTATTTACTTTGGAGGGAGACAGTTTTATCTAGCAGCTATTTACATGTGCATAGAATTTGACAGTAAAGCATTCCATATAAGTAGTGGGATGGACTAGCCAAGCCATTACTCAGTTTTAGTAGATTACTCTTGCTATAATATCTGAATACTGAGATATTGAAGGATGCTTCTGGCTTCAGTCTTATGGTGAATGTGACTGACATGTGGTCTGATTTGACCATGGAGGAAGTAGAAGAGAAACTGGTGGGGATCAAAGCTGTCCCATATTTGGTATGGACCAAATTCAGAAATATATTGCTCCCTGGAGTGTGGAATAGCTGGTCCTGAGAGTTTGCATTAATTAATTCAAGCCTATAGCACCTTTTTGTATACTTCCAATTCACACCCATAGCTCCTCATGATGCCCAGAACTATTTTGTGTCTGGCTTCTTTTACTAAGTGATTTACAAGCTAATAATAGCCAGTATTAGAAAGTCTTCTTCTTTCAGATTTTTCCCGGTTAGGGGTCACCACAGCTGAACAATGGTCTGCAGAACAACTGGCAGTAAATGTTTACAGTGTCAAGTTGCCAGCCCAGCACCCAATCTTCCACAGAAGACACACACACACACACACACACACACACACACACACACACACACACACACACACACACACACACACACACACACACACACCTAGGGCCAATTTAGTGTGTCCAATCCACCTGCAGCATGTCCTTGGCATGTGGGAGGAAACCAGAGCACCCGGAGGAAACCCACTCGACCTCAGGGAGGACATGCAGACTCCGCACAGAAGGCACCCCAGCCGAGAATCAAACCGGAGAACCTTTTGCTGTGAGGTGACAATGCTAACCGCTGCACCACCGTGGCCGCAGTATTAGAAAATGCAAGGAGTTATTAACAAAATGATGCCAAGGCTGCTAATCTAAGATGCCTTGGAGAAGAGAAATGAATTGCTGTTTGTCACTCATTATTCATATTTTCATATTTATGTTCATTTTTTTTGTAACCGGGAGCCCTACATATTGTTGAGGGTATGCTGTGACATGTCATAGTGGGAGACAGGAAAGTTCACTGGCAGAGTCCATTTATGTCACACTATACTAGATATTGCTACTTGTTTGTTAGTAATTATAAAAAAAAACGTTTACATATGTACTTAATACTTCAAAAATTAGTGACTTACAAAGTACTGCATGACATCAGGTGAAACATTAGATGTTGTTGAAGAAAACCCTCTTTCATATTTGCAATATAAACGGCATATCTTGAGATATTATTCAGTGTGATTTATATTGCTAATTATATAATTAAGCATATGTTTTCATATTTCTGCAAATAACTCAATAAACATGGACTCATAGAGGAATTTTTTCTTGTCATGTAAAAGCTTAAGTCTGATTAACAAAAATATTCTAACAATATCTGTCTAGGTTATATGTTTTCCAAGATATGACATTTAGCCAGATGTGTAAATTTTGGGTTTATATGGATTATAATTTTATCTTATGATTTTTTAAGTTTACTTTTCAGAAAATGCTCTGGAATGCAAGCTGTATGTAGGCTGCTAGAGAGGTGATATTCTACACCCCTTAGGTGTTAATGATGTCCGGAAATTTCTGAGAATACATGTTTGAGAATGTGTAACTCTCCCAGGTGACAAAGGGGAAGTTGAAGTCTCTTAAAAGGTGTTTGGCTTAATGCAGATGGACTCTGTATTAGTTAGGTAGAAGGTATGGGCAGAGGGGGACACAGAGGGGGCACTATAGTTAGCTGTTATATTATAAGAGGTTTTGCTGATAGTGAGTTGGAAGTGGATGAGTTCCAGGACATTATCTTGTCTAATGAGTCCAGAGGTGATTTTTTTAAGACTATGGAGACACTACCACCTTTATTGCCTTAATCTCGTGCAGTGGGCCTGAATGTGTGGCAGGCATTGAACCCTGCACTGATGCAGTGCTCTCATTGGTCTTGAACCAGGTATCCATAATGATGCATATATCAATGTTTAGAAGGGTAAGGAGTGCTTTTAATGAATGAAGGTTTTTGTTAAAACTCCTAGCATTTCACAGCAATACAGTTATGCTATCCAGATTCTGTTTTGTTATTGGAAGCTTTAGAAGATTGATGTTGCTTAAAAAAGGCAGTTTTCTCAGAGAATGTACCTTTTTTAAACAATTTGTGTATTATTCAAGGTTGCTTGTTATGTTTTCACTTACATCTCTTGATGAGAGTTACAAAGTAAGTGATAATCATTAATAAACTATTAGGCTACAGCATTGCTTCATAAGAGTAAGACTTTTAGAGGCATCCAGATATAGTTATGATGAACAGATAAAATGCATAGAAGCTGAAATGCTAATGGTTCTAATTTTTCCCCAGTATTTTGCCCCTGCTGCCTGCTGATCACCAGCACCCCACTCCCAACCAGCTGGCTCATTTGCTCCTCCATCAGTGGAGGGCAAGGTTCAGCCTGCAGAGGCCATCATTAAAGCAGCCTTCAGGGTTGGTTTGATTTTGTCATTTTAGGTCCCTAACTCTACTGTGCATGGCCTGTGCTGCCCTAGGGATTGGTGTGCACTGGCCATACCACTGTGAGCATGTGTCATTTGCCTCTACGAGTGAAGTAACCCCTCAAGGCTGCTCTACCCTCCCTTGAATCCAGCACTCCAATGTGATCTCCTATCTCCATTAGGTTTTTACTATGGCAATAAGTACAGGGACAAAAGCCGCTCCCTCTTCCATCTAAGTCAGGCAAAGTTGTCACTCACCCCTTCCCTTACACCATCTCCATCAGGCACCCAAGCCATTATGGGAACTTGGGTCATTTGGGTCACAGTTAGGACTTTGCTTTATTCTGCTACACCATCAGAGTTAGCTATTAATGTTTCTAATTGTAAGGCAGCTTTGACTTTTTTATAGCTTGGACAGATCAAGAACCCTTCTAGCTGGTTTCCTCTAGACTACTTCCAGCATCATGACATCACTCTTTTTGTATGGCCTGTAGAACTACTCCAAAAAATACATAAATTTGGCTTGATCAGACACAGTATAATGGAGGCATTACCTCTTTACTTGTGGTGTCTATCCCCCCATGAGGTTGCTCTCTAACATTATGCTTGACACTACCACTGCTCTCTCACTTAACTCCCGTTGGTCCATTTCAGGTGTGATTAACTCCCCCAGATTCCTTTCATGTTTGTTTGCCATTGGTTCCAGTCTCCCTATACTTCACACAAGGATTGCTGTGGCCTGGGTGCAGCACTGATCCTCAAATGACACCCTTTAGCCCACTTTCAGCCTTTTCAGATCCCTGCTTAGATCCTTTCCATCAACAACTATAGTGTGGTCAGCTCATTTGAGTTTTGGAATTGCAGCATGTTGCAACAGATAAGGAGCTTATCACATTGATAGATATTTGCTTAATATAATACAAAATGGTTTAACCAGTTATCCATGACTTTATCTAGAAAAATACAAAAAATATTGTCCAAACCCATATATTCAGTGATTTTTAATTTTGATTAGCAATGCAACAATCATATCTCCTGAGATAAAGAGTGACATTGTTTTTCAGTTGGGATGCAGCTCCAAATATGCCTTTTTTTT
Source organism: Protopterus annectens (assembly GCF_019279795.1). Taxonomy (NCBI): domain Eukaryota; kingdom Metazoa; phylum Chordata; order Ceratodontiformes; family Protopteridae; genus Protopterus; species Protopterus annectens. The sequence continues at coordinate 335,798,499 of NC_056747.1, read as the reverse complement.
GGGGGGGGGGGGCTTTAAAAGCTGTTACAAAGTTTGTCTACAACTGTTTTATTGTTTGTAGTCATTAAGTCACACTCTTGGTTAGCTCATTTTAATTTCTTAATAATACAAACAGATTGGTCCTATTCTTTGTTCCCTGTGATACGCTTGACATGAACACAGTGATGAGTAATGGATTCACAACCAATCCTTGTAGTATGTCACTTGCCAATCTCCTTATTCATGACAGTGTTCTTCTTATCACAACCACTTCTGTTCTCCCATTCATCAAGGTGGCAATTCAATTCCTTAGGCTTGATCTGACCCCAATCAGTCTAATTTTCCTAGTAGCCACTTGTGGGAGAATGAGTCAAAAAGCCTTCCTGAAGTCCAACTAGACCATTTCTGCTGGTGCTCTCCTATCAAGTTCACCTGAAACCCTGTTATAAAACTAGATCAAGTTAGAGTGACAGTTCTTTTCTGGTCATGAACCCACAATAATCACTGTCCTGTCGTCTTCCAAAGCGTTGTCCTCTACAACAGCAACCCGTCTTCCACTCAGGGTTCTCTCCACGATTTCCCTATCAAGGCTGTCACTCTAACAGATCTATACTTTTCTAGTTTTTTAATATTTCCTGTCTTGGCCCATGCAAGGGTACCATCTTACTGCCTTACAGTCCTCAGATCCTTCCATAGCAGCCAGTGCTGTATTGAAAATTTCCATCTGGGATTTGCCAGCACTCTGTCCAGACTCCTGAGGAGCCTTGGAGCATCCCAGCTTATCCTTGTGCTTTATTCTTCTTTAGGAAAGCTAGTTCTCTCTCAGCTTCTCTGTCCACTGCTGTTCCCACTTGTCCTACATCCTTATCGGCATGCTACTCTCCCTTTGCTTTTCTTCATAAAAATGAAGGAAAGTATTTTTTAAACACTTTCGCTTTTTCCCATTCTTCTACAAGTTTCTTCCCAATCTTTGCTGAGCCTAGCTATTCTATGAGCTTCCTCTCATCTATGCTGAGTCTGGCCAGGTGTCTCTCCCTCCTTTCTTTGCTTCTGATATATACCTAAGTATGCTATCAGTCCTCCACGTGACTCTTCTGCCATTGCCCTTTCAATTTGCACCTTTGCTTCCCCCATTTTCTTTTCTGCCTTTTTTCTTCTCTCCTTCTATTCTGCCACCCTAAAAATCCTACTCCCCACTTCCACCTCTTTCATGTCATGCCTTTTTCCTAATTACTTTTCTCGATTTCTTCTGTAGCCACACTGACTTTCTCCTCTTTCTTTCTGCCTTTTCCCCTGCTCCTCAAACATTTATCCACAGCCCTGCAGATGTGCTAGTTTTCTCTTTCAATTTGTCCTAGTCCCTTAGTTCTTGTTTGACATTCCTCCAGCTTGTCACAGTCCCCCATCTAAAATCCAACAAATTTGTCTTTTTTTCTTGTCTTCTTACCCCCCACACTCTAAATTACATTAGTGGCATGATCACTGTTGGCTAACAACACATTCACTAAGACAACCCTGAGGTGGAGGACCTTAGGTAGGACCACATCCAAAATTATATCCTTTCTGATACTGTCCTGCACCAGATGGCTGACCTGCCCCCCCATGGTCTAATACCTCAGTCGATTCTCTTCTCCATCCCACAATTTAAAACTTCCCAGTCTGGTAGTGGCAAATTCAAATTCGGATTCTCTATGATTATAACTCTGTTCCTCCAGTATCGTTCATATTCTGTCCTCCAGTCTTACATCACTAATGTTCCAAGGCCCTGATTTGCTGTATGCTGTATTGTTCCACCAACATTCTTCCCAATCCTTCCTGTACCTTAATCACTAGGGCACTCACCCTAAGTTCAGACCCTGCTTACCTCCCTTAGCATCCTTCCTGGGATGGTGTTAACCTGTCTGACCTTACATTTTGTGCCCAGCATGTTGTTATAGGATATATACACAGACATATTTCAAGACTATAGTACTCCATAGTATAATATTGTTTATGACTGCTTCTCGGACAGCTACCATTGGAAACCAGAGTGTATTTATACAGGTACCAATGCATTAACACCATTGATATTATGAAGTTTGCCCTGTCTAAATGTGTGACACCTAGATGGCACTGAGACTTTAGCCACTCCTTAATTAATGCGATAATATCAGGTTGATGGTGATCCATAAAAGCATGGAGTTATTCTTTTTTTCAAATACTTCTGTGGTTGTAAAATAACCTTAATACCATAATGTCTGCTCCACTCTGGACTGGCAGAGCCTAATATGATCTTATTTGGTAAAAAAGGAGCAGAGCTAGGGCATTTCACAATATGAATCCACAGTATGCAGCGTAGTCTTTAATCACGGCTGATTCTTGTACTATGTGAAATGGTTGGGGTGCGGCTAGGCTTCCAGTCAATTATCTGTGGATTAACTACTACTGCATCAAAAATCAAGATTCAAAACAATGGTCTTCCATCCTGTGTTACCCCCATGCCACCTTGTCGAAATTGTGATAACGCCTGCTGCTTCACGTACCAAGCCACAAACTGAAACAAAAATCACTCTCGGGTGACTGTCAACCCTATTAGCCACTTATGACAGCAATGTGCGAGCTTTTTTCAATGCCCAGAGATCTGTCAGAGAATCCAAGCTATTGTAGTTTTCACAAACTTTACACTGTCAATTCTTTCTTCAACTTCTAAAATCCCTGGCCAAACACAGATTTATCTACCTTGCCTAATCTTAGTTTTAATTTCTCCACATTGTTTGGTTTTCTAGTATGTTGGGAATGGACCTCATTCCTAAGTCAAAGATTAAAGTTCATGAAATTAGTATTGTTTCAGACTTTGATGTTAGCCAGAAGTGCTCTTTGCAGCACCCGCAATGTGCCCAGAACTGACTTGTTCTGTAATTCATATGGAGCTGTATGCATCGGTAGCATATCTAAATATGATTGTAAATTCTTTTTTATGAGACCCACTGCTCCTACTACTATTGGAACTGTCTGGCTATCCTTCTTTTAACTTGGTCAAATTTCTGCCTGCAAATGCCGGTATTTTATGACTTTGTGTCTCTCTGTACATAAGACACTGTAGTCACTGGGTGTAGCAGTTTCAATGATCAATGGTACTTTTGTCTTCTTTTTATGGACTACTATATCTGGTTTTCTCACATCTGTTTTTTGAACTGTTGGTAATGGGTAATCATTCTCTATAATGCATTGTGGCTCATATTTCCTGTGCTTTTCAACTACTTCAATACTGTAATGTTTGCACAATCTGCAATGCAACAGTTTTGCCACATTATTATGCCTTTCAGTATATAGGCCCACTGACATTAGTGTATCACACCCAGCAACAAGATGTACAACTGTTTCCAGTTCTGTTTTACAAAACCTGCATTTGTCTGTTTCTCCCACATGTTCAATGTACTTTGTAAACCAATATTAACCTTTCTCTTTTGGTTTTAAATTCATCTCTCCTTAGCCCTTCTTGTATCAGATCCCCATTGGCATGAGGTTGTTCCAGGAATTTTCTCTACTTGCAACCATATTTATGCCTTCTCCACATTTCTTTCCTTCTCATCTGATCCTTCTCATGATATTATTTCTTTTGTTTTCTTTTTTTTTTTTGGCACATTCATTCACTCCCTGATTTTTGTCAACTTCTGGTTTGATTTCCATTCCCGCTCGACACAGATATGCTTCTGTTAAACTAAGCAGGGAATTCATCTTAGATTTGTTTCCTCATGTGTTAAAATTTTAACTATGGTTGGATCTGGTGAAGCAATCAGATATGTATGCAGTCCTATGACTGCAGATCTATACATGTAATCAATTTTGAGGAGGTCCATACCTCCTTCAGAATAAGGAATATATAATATTGGTATACAGTGATTTTTTATATATCATTTGATAAGCGTGAATCGTTTTTCTTGTTTTCCAGTCTATCTGATCCAGTACCTTTTGGGGGCCAGTTAATCACCCCCAAAACTATAAGTTAGAACAGGAAGAGAAAATTGGTTTATAGCTTGGACTTTGTTCCTAGATGTCAGGGTTGTTTTCACTATCAATTTTATCTTCTAAAATATTCCTTACTGAGTTTTGTTTGCATTTGTTTATGCTTTATTGTCAAGCCTTCCTTAGTACCCAAATATTTATACACTCCCTCCTGCTGAAGTTACATTCCTATCCCAAACTGATATTTTCTTGGTGATGTTGCTTTCCTGCTTTAATTGTTGCTTTTGCACATTCAAGACCAAATTACATTCTTATATCATCTGTGCAAATTTTAACCACTTGCGGTTGTGCTTTCAGTTCCTCATCTGATGAACAGTTTTAAATCAACCACAAAAAGAAGACGAGAAGTCTTTACACTTGGTTGTTTTCTAGGAGCCACATTTTAACCATGACCTTGTATGTTAAGTAGACAGCTTAATGGATTAAGGGCAAGACAAAAGAGCAGCAGTGACAGAATCACCCTGGAATAACTCCCCTTAGAATTTTTACGCCTGGGATAATAATCTGTCCTTTATCATAGTTTAGCTGAAAGTGGTTTGCCACTGTTTTAAGGTCAAACAAACTAAACGAATGTAATGAATCACCCAAAAACAGCGTTTAATCAGAACCACATTACACAGTAAGCGCTTTCGTCATCAAAATGACTTCCTCCGACTGGATAATGCTACAAACCAACCAAAAATTTAAAATACAAATGCACCATTCTGAAAAAAAGAAAAACAAAAAAGTTTTTGCGTGACTATGATGAATATGAGAGGGGTGTGGCATATCCTGTTTGTCTTTTTTGTCTAAGAATGTTGGATATATATTTTTTTACTGTTTTAAGGTCATTGTAACATAATTGATTAATATAGAGTGTATGTTATACAACTGTAAGGACTCCTTTATAAGCCATGAAACACTACACCAACCAGGAAAAATGAATAAATGTACCACAAAGTTGAGAATGAGGAAACAGATATTTTACTGTATAAAAGACTCAGTAAAAATATACAAAAGTAAGCGCTTTTGTAAAGCACACTGACCAAACTTCATCAGACAATAAAAAGATATATTTCACAGTTCAGCATTTATATTACACCCACACCCTTCAATCAATTCAATCTTAAATACCCACACTTAATTAATGACACAGATCTTTACAACTGAACATAATACAAAAAAATACAGATGTAAATAAAACTGAAAATTAACTAAAAAAATAATAATTACAACTAATTAATGCATAAAAAAGTAATATTCCAAAAATATATATATGTATATATAAAATAATAACATCTCATCTGTCTAATACACTGAGCTTTAATTTACTGCTAATAGAAATAGTATCATTCAACCCAGGGGGGACACGGTCCTATTGCCATGATTGAGTTTTCTTTTAAATGTCTATAAACTCTTTCGGCATCAGTTCCAGTATAGTTTTTAGGATAGCTTGCAGGTTCACTCTTAAGGGGGAGTATTGTTTTTCCTGTTGTTAACTAGGTTGGTGTCTGTTTGGGATGTTCATATATGTAGTTTTTACTCAGGGCTAAATCTTCATGTAAAGATGTTAATACTTTTAACCAGAAGTTAGGTACTGCATCTGGGCCTGAGGAATTCCGGTTAGAAACTTCTCTTAATTTTTTCTATTTCTCTGGTTTTTACTTTATCCCATTTAATTTCCTGTACATGAGAACTTTGTGCTGCTTCTTTTATTTCTTCTATTTAGTCAAATCTTTGCTATGTTGCACAGAATCTCCTTCTGTATCTTACAGCATGCCAACTTCTTTTTACTATAATTTATTTGGCTGCTTAGGTCTATGGATTTATTTTTCACATTAACTACTCTTTGTTGAAATGGCATCATAGAATCATATTGTTCTTTTAGGAATTTAGTAGGCTTATCTCTAGATATGATAGAGACTGGAAAGCCCAAACACAACTTCTGTCTGCTGCCTGACTGCTCCCAGGACATATTTCATATCTGTTTTGCATAACCTCATGGCCATCCACTGGCTACAATCTTCAGTGGACTGAAGCTCAGGATCAGCAAAGTGCCACTTACATTCTGTCCATCCTTCGAAAAACAACTCTTCTCTAGTCTCTAAATCTGAAGCCATAACTCCAAAAATGACAAACTGCTGTAATCAACATCGAAGAACATACTTTAAATGTAAAATATATACTTTTTTGGATTATATTTGACAAGAGAAGATAAAGGGAGCAACCAAAACACTTGAAGCACCAAGAGGCTTCTTCCAAAGTCATTGAGTTTTGAGAGTCTGTTGTAAGGGTTGTATTGTAAAGTCTTGGCCAGTATGGCATAGGACTGGCCTTAGCAATGAGGCTTAATAGTTTTAGTACCTATCAGGATGAGTTAGTTGTTGAGAATGGAAAACAAACTGCAAGTAGGTAATGAATCCTGATAACTGCAGAAAGACTTTAAGGACTCCTGCATCTACAAGGCTGTAGAAGGCATACTATAAAGAGTGATATAAATAAGCAGCTATACAGTCAACTAATCATTAACAGCTCATTGGAATGAGTTTATTGTCAGTTAGTAAATGATATGCATCTTTCTGACAGTGCAGTTTAATGAATGCATTGTCTAAATTGCACTTAAACATAAAGCAAAAGTTCACAAACTATAATAAATGGAGAAGAGGGGTGAAGCCACCCTAAAATATATTTTATTACATATTTTTAATTCTACTGTGAAGGAAGATTAATTTATTCAGTAAACTGCTAGGTCAGTAAAGTTACTAAGTGGTAGTGACAAACTGATGTTGAAATGAGTTTTAGTTCAATTGTTTTCAATAAATCCTTAGGTACTAGAATCAATGTCAGCTGAGATTTGGTCCTCCTATTCACTATTTTTGTCAGGTGCTTAAAAAGGCAAAGGTATAGTCTCCAGTATAGATCAGACTGTGAGGGTCAGAGGCTATGAGGAAGTTTTCCAGGTACATCAAAACCTTTTTTGAAACACCTTTATTGAGTTATTATTTCTGACATAGGAAAACTTACATTTATATAAAAGTAATAAACCATGTCAACAAATTCACATTGTTGTTCTGAACCATATAATTAAAGTAATATTACACAAATTGTTCATTTCCTGCCTTCTCTTAAACCTCATTCTCCTACAAAAAATGTATCTGTATGTACTGTTTCAACACTTTCCATATTTTTCTATATAATTTACCCCAGCCCTTTAATAAAGATCCCACTTCCTGATCTTTTATCTCTTTTACAATATTCACTACTTCAGGTCTACGTGGTTTAGACTTTGATTTTGATTTTCTAGTAATTGCTTTTTTGGCAGCCACAAGAATTAAACTTAACAAGGCCTTATTATATCTTGGCGATTCAGATCCTGTATCCCGACTCAAAAAAATAATTTCCTCAGTTGCACTCATTTGCTCACCCAGTACTCCTGACAGAGTACTCTATAGGGGAATTTTTTAAAGTCTGCCAACTTATTATACTCCGAGAACATATACTGTCAGCAGCATTTTGTTAACCCAACTGAGAGCTTCCATGAGAGGCTAAGCAATTCTGTCTCTTCTACTTGGTAGCTGAGATATTTAGAGAAATGTGACATTTATGACAATATAAATAAATATTATATGAACATTCATTAATTTATCTTTGCCTGCACTAGACAGAGGTCAAATATCAACACACTTAGGTTTGCCACTGTTCAAGCTTTAAGATGAAATCTGTTAATATGATGTAGGTAGCATAGTTTTGGAATTATTAATACAAATATGAACAAGCAATATTTCACTCCTAGAGGGATTAGTAGGATATAAGTGCAGAAGCACCTGGAGGTATCACATGGTTGTAATGAGTTAATAACTTTCACTTGTAGTAGGTCTAAGTCTGATGGGAGATGTGTGCCACACAATTTATTAAATAACAATGTAAATAATGCTCACCTTCTTTTCAGATGAATAGCAGTATAATATAATAATGGATGCCAGTCACAAGAGCTTAAAGGCTAATAAATAAACTTTACTTAAAAAAAATAAAGAAAATGTTGCAAATATATACATCCCCACAAATACAGATTAAAATGAATATATGTTGGCACACACAGAGAAATAAAATAAAAGGCAATAAAAACTAAGATTATAGGATCATAGGAAATACAAGGCAATTGAGTCGTGTGACCATTTATGCCTTGTCAGTGCCTACCCACAGACTGAATCCTTCTCTCTTGAGGTCAGTCAAGTCAGGAGTGAATTTGTAAATACCCATCTAATCATTCAGTTCCCATTTGAAGGAAGATAATGCATCACAGTGCTTAATTTGCAGTGAGAGTCTATTCTAGAGGTGGGGAAGGTGCTGTTATTTATCTGCCAGTGAATATTTAGATCACTAGTTCTGGTATTTGTGGGACTATTTGCTTTGTGGATATGCAAAAGATCCAGGAACATTGGGTCCTTAATTGCTCAGAAGGCAAGGCACAGATCCCTCTCAGAATTTTGTAAGTAACTGAATAAAGGGATAGTGCTTCCAGTCTTTTATGTTAGCTTACAGTTTTTAAGCCAGTGATCTTAGTTAAGAACCTCTAGATTTCAAGTTGTTTGATATGTCAAAAGAGACGTATTCAATAATTGTCCTAATTGATGCTGAATATAATGAGAAAATTACCTTTTCGCATATTGAAGATATCCCCTTGCTTGGTGATCAGCTGTTCTAAGTAGAAGGACTTTCTCATATCTGTTGTTACATAATAGTCAAAGAAGAGGGAATTATCAACTCAGGTACCAGTGTCTCTAAGAATGTTCTCATTCTGGAATGGGGCATTGTCAATGTAATATGCTGTGGGAAGAGAGAGTTTCCAAAATGCAAATATACATTTTAGCATTTAATTTAAGCCCATTGTTAGTACACAGGTGTTTACCAGTTTAAATTCTTGTTGCAAGGCTTGGGTGTCAGACAGAGACTTTTCAATAACCCCCAGTTTATAGTCATCTGTAAACTTGGTCAGCTGGTGGTCTTGGTTTGTGGTCTGGAGGTCAGAAAGATATATGTCAAACAAAAGGGGACCTGGATCAAAGTCCTGCAGAACATGACTAGTTGCCTTCACTCTCTTTAATGAGACATGCGCTACTTGCACTGAATGGGTCCTGTCCTTTTTACCAGTTTGCTGTTCATCTTACCTCATAGGGATCTATTTTTAATGCATTGAGCCATGCTGTACACATCATATGAAGTATGATGTGTACAGCATGACTGCTATCAACAGCTTGTTTTAGTCTTTCAAAAATGTTAACCAGATTCATTAGACAGGATCTACCCTTGACAAAGTCAAACCTCTGTGGGTCTAGCCTGATGAGATTTTTAATGTCATAGTTACTCAGATCAGTTTTAATATGCTTCATTTATTTTTTATTTTATTTTATTTTATTTTACATTTGTTAACCGGGCTAGTCTAGCTGGATATATCTCCATTTTCAGTAGAACATAGAACATAAACAGTGAGACATACTTTAATAATAAGAAAGAATACAAGGAACACAACAATCGTAAAAACAGAATGAGTACAAATTGCTAATAATAAAACCAGGAAATCAATTCACACAAAGAAGGTACATTATCATTAAAAAAAAGTCCTGACTAGGACAAGGATAGACTGCTTGGGCTAATTAATAAATTCCATTCAGGCTATGCCATGCTCCCTACTACCAAAAATAAAGTGGGGAAAGAAGAGAGAGAGGATAATTAAATTGGAGATAGGAGGGATAGGAATGAGATAGTAGTCAGAGAGATGAGAGAAAACTAACAAGAACACAAGGAAGGTAAGAAAATATAGGTCAGAACAAAAGAACAAAGGTACAAGAGATTGAAGGAGAAGGAATAGTATAGATAAAAGAGAGGGATATAATTGAAGGGGAGGGAGTAAGGTTAGGTCAGGGGGTAGTGAGCAAAAACAGTGATTTTGATAGTACAGTTTGCAGTTTTGTTTGTTGAGGGAGAGGGGGTGTTTGAAGATTTATATCCTGGGCCTAGAGAGTACTTGGCCTGTGGTAGAAGTGAAAAAAGTGAGCTTTGATGGTTGTGAGCAAGAGTTATGGCTCTCAAAAGTTTTAGAAGAGAGGGCGAAAGGGGGGTAAGATAGTTAGTAAGTGAAAGCTGTGAAGAATTGGAGTGTGGGTAAAATGGTACAAAGAATTGTGTGCAATAGAATTTTGTGTTTTGTAGAAAAGTTTTTGTAGAGTTGAAAGTTGAAGGAATAAATTAAAGGCGGCAGTGGGCCTAGAAGGGGTTGCCAGGCAGCGTAGCGGGCAATGTTATTTGGTTTGGGCTTTTGTTTTTTTAAGTTATGGTAGTTAGTTTTGAGTTAGATAGACAGCAGGAATAAGATGAGTGGATAAGATAGAGGTGAAGCGATAAGTGGAAGAGAGTGATGGGGTGAAATGAGTGGTGATGTATTTTCTTCCCATTTGATTGATAGATTTGATAATGTTGTTGATGCAGATTTGATTTTGAGGTTATTATAATTGGGTTAGTTGTAGAGTTTAGAGATGATAAGTATATTGTTACATAGTTATTGTTGATGGGGATGGTAAAATGTGTATTGAAGGGGGATATGGTGGTAGTGAAGTTAAGAAGGTTGGTAAAAGCATTAAGGAGTCTAGTAAACCACGTTTTCTACTGTGTTTCTACTGTGTAGAAGATAGTTTGATTAGAGTGTTATTGAATCAGTTGATGTTTACTAGATTGAAATAATTGTGGAGTAAATCAGCGTATTGAATGCAGGTGGCTTCAGAGACACTTAAATTGAGAGGATGGGAAAGAGAAGTGGGCTAAGAATATCAGAATAGAGAGGAGAGATCCAATAAGAATGGGAGGAGAGGGGGAATGTGGTTGTCCCAGAGAGCCTGTTGTCTGTTGCAGGGAATACCAGGCTAAACCATTTATGGAAGAGATATCAAATGAGAGAGTTCAGGATCTTAGAAAAGTGGAGTGGTTATGAGGAAGCTTTTGAAAGAAAGGTCAATGAATAAGTGCAGAAAGAGGTTAGTGTTGTGATTGCTTATTGTAAGTACAGGTAAAGGAAAGGGCTATTGTGGTAGGTTTGGTAAAAAAAGTTGTAGCTAGGACAGTTAGCTAAGAGGTTGTGTAGGGTTGTTGATGCTGATGAATACATTTGTCATTTAATATAGCTTTTTGGTCAGGTTTCTTAGTTGGCGAAAGTGAAAAGGGAAATCAGAGTTTATTCTAAGGCCTCCATTTCCCCAGACTTTGTAGAGTGTATGGAGTTTTTTTTTTTTTTTTTCATTTGAGCCAAGGGGCTGTTTTTGCCCTCCCTCATTCTAATGAGAACGGGCATGTATGTTTGGGAAAAGAAAAGAAAAGTAGAATTGAAAAGAACGATACTGTAAAGTGGAAGTATTTTTTTAAGGGTTCCAGTTACAGGCTCTGAGTCTGCTTTGAAATAGGTCCGCTTTGTTTTTTGGTAGATCGTATATTTATATTAGGAAGGGAAGGGAGGTCATTCTTCTCTCTTGTGATAATAAAGGTTACAATATGATCACTGATCGCATCAGGTACCCACATTGTATGTGATGTTAAGTTATGTTATTTTGTTTATTAATTAAAAAGTTAAAAATTTTTTGCTTTTTTTGTTACTTGGTTTTTGTAGTAGAGTATAATGGTTTTTGTGAAACCCATTTAGGTTGATTGAGAGGTGGGATTTTCAGTGTTGATGTGTATTCCAGTCTATATTAAAGTCCCAAGAATTAATAGAGTTGAGGGTAGGTGAAGGTGATAGAGAGAGAAATAAGATAGGTTAGGTATATATATATATGGAGGTAGGTACATACATATAAATTTCAGTGTCTTTGGTAGCTGGCTTAAGCCAGAGTTTGAGAAGAGAAGAGAAAACTAAAAGTATCTAGGAGAGCATGTAGATAGGTAGGGTAGTTGTTGTTTTTACCTCACACTGTTAAGATGACCTAACAGTAGGGTGTTATTTGAGGATGGTCTGGATGTTTGTGGAGAAGGGGTTATGGGGCCAGGGGTTAGGAGTGAGGAATCACCGTCTTTTTACTAAGCAGAGTCATCAGGGGAGCAGGTGTGCTCTTGAGAAGGAGGAAGAATTTTTATTTTTATTTTCTAAGGGTGGAGATGAGAAGGTGAGTAGTAATGAGAGTATAGCGTGTGTGGATAAGGGGTTGGTCATTATTAGAGGTGAAGTGTAAGGTGAGAAAGAGATTAGCATAAGACTGATAAGACCAGAGTTTGCTTGAGGCAGTGAAGTGTTAAAAGAATAAATAAAAGAGAAAGAATATAAAAGAGTCAGAATGGTAAGGTAGGTAGGTAAAAGGGAAATTAAGATAGAGAAAAATAGTAGTGAAGGAAATGTTAAGGAAAAGAGGTGATAGGAGAAAGAAGTTAGGAGGGTAATGGATGGAGGAGGTATGTGGAGGAGGAGGTGGGTGGAGAGGTAGATGGAGAGGTGTGGAGGGGGTGTTTAAAAGGGTGGAAAGAGAAGGATGGGGATTGTTAGAGAGAAATATGTGGGATTAATTGGGGGTGGGTGGGGGTGGGGAGTGGTGGGGTGGGGGAGGAATGGTGAGCCATGAGAACAGGCCAAGACCAGGACCCTAGAACCAGAGGCAGAGGAAAGGAAAAAGTAAATCTAAAGCTAGAAAAAGTATCAGGAAAGAGCTAGGGAGGAAGGGAGAGCAATAGAAGCAAGGAAGGAGAAGGAGGGAGAGAAAAGGATTAGGAGAGGAGACAGGAGACAAGCTGCAGGCTGTTGGCTAGTGGCAATCAGTAAACTTTAGCAGGAATGGATGATTAAAACCTAACCAGCATGATGAAGGTAGACATAACTTTCTTTCTTCTGGTGGTAGTGGGAAGCAAGAGAAGACAAGAATGACCTGCTTCCAAGGGTATTAAGGCAGGGAGGACCTAGTAGAGAATAGTAGTGAGATACAACCCACACCCCAAAACCAAAGGGTCAATCAAGGATAGGTGGGTAGAGGAGAAAAAGAAAAAAAAAAATAAAAAAAAAATGTTAAAATAAACAGAATCATATGAGATCTACACAGAGAACAGCAAAAGCAACACAAGTTATTATAAAACAAGCAAAACAAAAAAAACAAATCAAAACTAGGATTGTAAGACAGTAAAAGACATTCATATACAAATCAGTAGTCATATAGTCATCAGTCAATGATATACAGGCAATCAAGCTAGGAGGTGCAATAAGACAGCTCCACTTAGAGCAGCTATATAGTTAGAAGGCACAGAGTAGGAATATGCAATGCGAGACACACAAAACAGTGAATAAACAGCTGTACCTACACTGTTGCACTGACTACAAAAACAGTAAACACGAGAGCTTTATACAGAGTCGCTTAATAAAGCTAAATGCAGGACAGAAAAATAGAAAATAGCCTGATAGCTGCTGATTAGCATAGAGGAAGTCAGTTTAAACAAAGTTATAGTTAATGCATTACCAAAACCAAAATATGTAAAAAAAAAAATATAAACAATGGAAATAAATCCAGACCTGCACCTAAGCGTGCTTCCAGAAAGTATGTATTAGCAAAGCTAACATATATAGACTAGCAGACTCGTTTAGAAATCTCTCTCTTCAAAGTAATATGGCATTTTAATAGCATTATGCCTACACACAGAGGCTAAAGGCTAAAATACAGTAATTCGGAAGAGTTTGTGCAATCTGCATTGGCGTTTGCATGAACACCAGACCAGATGAACACAAGCTTAAGTATGCTGTTCCTCTAAAATATGCTGTGTGTACACAAGACAAACAAATCAACACAAGACAAAAGAAGTAAGCATTTGCGTTCATAGCGCATTCATAATGCTCATAGAAATCATCTAGGGACTAGCAGCCAAGCTAAGGAATTCTAAAGCACTGCCTTATGGCTCTAAAGCACTGCGTTTACAAAGATTTACATATACAGCAATATATTATTCTAATACATACAAGCATACAAAATAGTGTATCATAAACCAAAATAATAAAACAAAACGGTTTTATGCAGCACAGCATGCACAGCGCAGCCACGCGGGCGGGCGCAGAGCAGCTTTGGGAGAGGGACAGACATGGTTTTGCATGTGAGAGTTGACAGGCTGAGGGGCCTGTAATTCCTGGGGTCAGTGGTGGGGATCACTCTTCTGAAGTAGCATTTCAAATGGTATGTGCCAAACTTCAGGGACAAAGCCAGTGGCTAAACTCAGGTTAAATAGTTTAAGAAATAGCTCTACCACAGCTTGCTTGGGACTGTTTATTAAACAGTCAGGTACTGTATATTATTAGGTCTGTAGAGGAAGTATTTCTGTTCTTTGAGAGGATGTTTAGTGCATAATCTTTGGTGAGGATGGGGGGGTCTGAGAACTTCAAGGAATAGTGGGCATTGAGTAATAATTTCTGAGGTGAAACTGGTGCTCAGTTTGTTAGCTAGTATATTGGCAATGTCTACCGGTTCAGAGTAAGTGGTGCCATCTCAAATAAGTTCTGAGCAATGTTGAGTGCTATTTCTTAGCTTCAAAACATAACTAAAGAAGTATTTGTACTTATTCTTAGATTCAGATGCTAACACAAGTTCATGTAATATTTTTTTTTATGTTTTTAGTCAGTATTGTAATGTTATCCTTAATTTGAGGGTCCTTAGACCTGCTGTATACTTTAAGTTTTTTTTTTCTTTTCTTTTATTGAAGAAATTATTTATGTCATTGGACCACCAGATGATTTGCTTTTAAACTTCCCAATATATTTAGATGTGGTAGATACTGTAATTCTATACATTTATCTGAGCAAGCATAAAACGCTTTAGTGTATCTCCCAGATGAGTAGATATCTACAGTTATGCTGGAGCAAGCAAATTTTGAAACTTCATCATAGAATTTAATGAGATTTGTAGATCTAAAATTATTGAATTCAGAGATATTGATATCTTCAAGTTTCAAGTTTTTAAATGGCCTGACTTCTACACCCCTGGAAGGGCATTAATTACACATTAACACACACCATGGAGGGCATTATTGCACTCAGAGAATGGGTTCTCTGTTAAATTAAAAATGTAAATCCACAGAGAGCGAAAAGCAGCACCGTTCCAAAAGTTTATTTGATAAAGCACGCACAAACACCAAAACATAAACGCTATTCACATCCGCGTTTTCGTCTGTGTAGCATCCAGACTTCTTCAGATGACCAGTGAAAATAATGACATTCTTATATACTTCAACCAATTAACTCGTTAATTAAAATTAATAGAGAACAATTTATTTAAAGGACTAAAACAAGCTGACTAGTACACGCATATACAACTCTAACAAAAAATGCTTAACTCATTCATTAGATGGGACATAATAAAATATTACAAGAAAGAGAATTTTGTAATTCTATTTCTGATACATAGATAAAATCCCAATTATGCTAAAAACAGGGAATAAATTATTACTAAAAAGTGTTTAAAAATACATATATAACTAAAAAAATCAAACACTTTTATATGTATTTCTTAAAAAATTCATAAAAATCCAATTTATATTAAAAAGGATATAAATTCTACTACCTTATTATAATGGGTGAAATAAATAAATAAATATACATATCAGTATATCCCAAAGCTGCCCTCTACTGGTTATTAAAATAATTACAACTACATTCATAGGTTCACAATTTAGCTGCCCTCAGTTTCAGTATAGGTGTTATACTAATATATTCGTTCAGCCCTGGTGGGTTGTATGCCTCCAGGGTCACCTGCCACCAAAGTTCCCTGTATTCAATTTTCTCTTCCCAGGGACCCCCCCTAATATCTTTCTGAGTTTGTTCTATAACCATGAATCTATATCTAGCACCTATACATTCCTTAGTGTGTTTAAATAAAGCATTTGTGTCTTTACATATCCCAATATCATTAAGGTGCTCATAGATCCTTCTTTTTAATTTTCTTTCTATTTTCCATATATAAAAAGATTTGCAGGCAGTGCAGGTGGCCATGTACACTAAACCTTTGGATTCACAGTTATAATAGCTATTACTAATAATTCATTTATCTCTACATTCTAAATAAAATGTATCTAGATTCATAATGTAGGGGCATTGTGAACAGCGGCCACATTTATATGTACCTACCTTATTTGTACTATAGGTGGATCTTGTGTTCTTATTTTCCAGACTATTCCTAATACTTTGAGAATTTTTATAAATTATATTAGATGGAATTCCCTCCAATT
This sequence comes from Protopterus annectens, assembly GCF_019279795.1. Classification (NCBI taxonomy): domain Eukaryota; kingdom Metazoa; phylum Chordata; order Ceratodontiformes; family Protopteridae; genus Protopterus; species Protopterus annectens. Next base: position 335,782,308 of record NC_056747.1, on the reverse strand, counting down.
TATCAATATCTGTAACATTAATAAACCTATCCCATTCCTTTAGAAATATTTTTCTTATATTATTATTAAGAGCATTATATTCCAAAGTTAAAGCTAATTGAAAATTATCTTTATTCATTGCTTCTATGTTCCTTTGCTCCATCTTGGAATTTGTTAACCTTACTATCGGGGTATATCTATCCCCTCTACCTCTCTCTACTTCTTGCCTTGTCTTCTGAACCAGATTAACTGGGTACCCCCTGTCCAAAAACATTTTTTCCAGTAGTTCGCATTCTTTAATAAAGTCTACATCAGCACTAGTCAAGCGACTACCTCTCACAAATTGTCCCTTTATAATATTTTTCTTACAGTGCATTGGATGTGCACTGTCATAATGTAAGAATGTATTGCAATAGGTAGGTTTTCTATATATTTTAGACTCTAAAACTTCTCCCTTTTTATAAATTTCCAGATCCAAAGATTGTAGAATGTTATCAGATATTCTATAGGTAAATTTCAGGAAATCAGTGGTTTCATTTAAATAAACCATAAATTCATCAAATTTCTCATGACCTCCTGTCCAAAATATGACTATATCATCCAGAAACCTGCAATACAGGATCCAGTTAGTATTAAAGGGAGATTTTAATACAAATTTTTCCTCCCATTTGGCTAGTACTAGGTTGGCATAGGTTGGGGCGCAAGCCGGTCCCATGGCCACCCCCTGAATTTGTTTAAAAAATTCTCCATTGAAATATAAAAAATTATTTTTTAATACCATCTCCATCAGCCAAACATTTACTTGTTTTTCATTATCAGATAGAATTTCACTTTCATACACTATTTCTTCAAACATATTAGTCCCCTGTGTATAGGGACCTGAGGAAAACAAATCTATAACATCTATAGTTATAAAAAGTAGATCATTATGATGCCCTACTCCTGTGATGACTTTTAAAAGGTCCCAGGAATCTTTTAATATATGTTCCCTTTCTACCATAGTTTTTTAATCCTTATATCCACATATTTAGCTAGTGGATGAGTTTTAGATCATTCCGCTGATACTATGGGTCTTAGCAGGGGGTCCATCTCATTTTTATGTGTTTTTGGGATTCCAAAAATAGAGGGTACTTTTGTTTTTTCTACTTGCAAAAATAGAAAAGTGTTGTAATCAATCAGCCCCTCATTCACAATGTCTCTTAAATTTAAATCTATTTTATAGTAAGCAATGCTAATTTCATTTTTAGAGACCTGGTTATATTTAGAAATATCCCAAAGGATAGCGTATATTCTGCTATCATATTCTATCTTATCCATAATAACAATATCTCCCCCCTTATCAGGTTTCATAATTCTTAAGTTAGGATAATTTTCATATCATATAACAGCTGCTTTTCTTTTTTGTCTAAGTTGGCATGGTACTTAATACATTCTTCTTCCTTCCTAATTTCTCTTTCCATTATTCTTTCTAGATTTCTTAATTGGGGGTGTAGAGGTGGATTGAAAATAGTTTTGCATTTTAATTCATGATCAAATTCTGTTTTAGTATTAGGAAACATTATTTTAAGTTAACTTTCCTTAGAAATATGTTTATATCCAATAAGGACTTAGCTATATCACCCTTAATATAAGGGATGAATTTTAACCCTTTGGATAATAATCTAAAATGTTCTTTTTCTAAATCTAAATGACTAAAGTTATATATGGCAAAATTCTCAAATAGCCACCTATTACCTGTGTTAGTAATTTCTTGAGAGTGATTTTCAGAGAGGCTGGGAACTTCTAGTATCTCCCCCCCCCCCTCCAATGAAAATGTGTCTGTGTGTTCCCTTGTTTGCTCATGAGCCTTTCAGATCTCCTTAGCGGTGGAAATTCTTTCTCATACTCATATCCCCCATCTATGGGGTTAATATCACCACCATTCACATTGGCCCCCTTCCTACTATCTTGATATTCAAATCTGTCCCGAGGGTATCGTTTATGTGGGGGGTTGGGATAACTCAAATTATTACTATATGCATAAATGTCCCTATCCAATTTCTTTATTTTCCTTTGTATTAAATTATCACTATCCTTATCTATGTCCTTCCTAATATTAAAATATTTATCTCTTTCATCTTCTATAGAAAAAATTAAGTCATTCTTAATACACTGGTCTAATGATTCAATGTCCTTGTGTAGTTCCTCCTGTACTCGGGTATTTTCCCTTATAATAAGCTTTAAAACATCCAAGCCACATTTATTAAATACTTTAATTAGTTCTTTGTGAAACACAGATCCCATAGTGACGTTGTTTGGGAATTTAAATACTCGTAAACCTTTGGGTACAATCTCTCTGGAAATACATTCTTTTAAATAATTGTTCTCTATATCCAGAGTTTGAAATTTACCCATAAGTTTAGCGAGAAGCTCTAAGTTCTCTCGATATGTATTATTATTGGCGTGAATATTTTTATCTTTGTTACCACAGTTAAAAGTATATTTATAATGTAGCCAGTCTTTAGTCTCTTTATGGCTAAACTCAGGTTAAATAGGTTAAGAAATAGCTCTACCACAGCTTGCTTGGGACTGTTTATTAAACAGTCAGGTACTGTATATTATTAGGTCTGTAGAGGAAGTATTTCTGTTCTTTGAGAGGATGTTTAGTACATAATCTTTGGTGAGGATGGGGGGGTCTGAGAACTTCAAGGATAAGTGGGCATTGAGTAATAATTTCTGAGGTGAAACTGGTGCTCAGTTTGTTAGCTAGTATACTGGCAATGTCTACCGGTTCAGAGTAAGTGGTGCCATCTCGAATAAGTTCTGAGCAATGTTGAGTGCTATTTCTTAGCTTCAAAACATAACTAAAGAAGTATTTGTACTTATTCTTAGATTCAGATGCTAACACAAGTTCATGTAATATTTTTTTTTATGTTTTTAGTCAGTATTGTAATGTTATCCTTAATTTGAGGGTCCTTAGACCTGCTGTATACTTTAAGTTTTTTTTTCTTTTCTTTTATTGAAGAAATTATTTATGTCATTGGACCACCAGATGATTTGCTTTTAAACTTCCCAATATATTTAGATGTGGTAGATACTGTAATTCTATACATTTATCTGAGCAAGCATAAAACGCTTTAGTGTATCTCCCAGCTGAGGAGATGTCTACAGTTATGCTGGAGCAAGCAAATTTTGAAACTTCATCATAGAATTTAATGAGATTTGTAGATCTAAAATTATTGAATTCAGAGATATTGATATCTTCAAGTTTCAAGTTTTTAAATGGCCCGACTTCTATACCCCAGGAAGGGCATTAATTACACATTAACACACACCATGGAGGGCATTATTGCACTCAGAGAATGGGTTCTCTGTTAAATTGTCGTATTTTACTTACTTATTTATATTTCTTTTATTACTATATTATTTTTTTTATATTTTTTGGATGTAAAACAGTTCCTCTGCCTAATGTTTCTAAGTTGCTGTAGTACATATGGTGTTAGAGGAAGCATTTTACCTACAAAATATATAATTTTTAAAAATATCTAGATATTTAATATATTTTTTGGTTCCTTACTGCTAAAATGGTTTCTTGCCAGTCATTTGGGGATTTAAGCCAGTAAATAATGACATACATTTAACTTTCAGACATTATTTCCATTCAGAAAATTCATGTTAACACAAATCCTTTTATGTAACTTGCTTTTTATTTATTTATTTTTTATTTAAAATCTGTTCCTATTTTTGGAGCTTTAGTTCCCCATTTATTTCAGGCTTTATCCACATTTCCTGAGCTAAAATGTGGAGAAGTATGCAAACCTCTTATCTGCTGCCAGTGTTCCATCTATCTCACTGTCTCTCCCTCTCAGGAGTGTACCCAGAGAGTTACATTTTGTACGCAAACCTAATGTTGCTGCCACCACTACCTACTTGTCATTTTAAAAATGTACTCAGCCCTCGACAAGCTACCCCCAGATACATGGGAAGAAGCACGCTGTTTTCAGCTGTTACAATTTATTTCCATAAAAAGCTAGTCATAGAGGTGTATTCCTTTTGCACAAGAATTCTTTGTGTACCGCTATACTGTGAATATTCATTTGCACAGTTCTAAACATTCTGTGCTTCTTGAGTGTTGACATTTGCAAGAGATGCTCAGATAAAAAAGGGACTCATTTCAGTACACTGAGTATGCCTAGCTACACCCTTACCCTCTCCCCCACAGACACCACCCCCCACTCACACACCCTTGCCCTTCAGAAAATGCATGCTAATACAAATCGTATTATTGCAGCCAATTCATTTTTTTTTTAAGCAGGAGTACACTCTTGTTTTGAGCCATTTAACTAGTGTTAGAGAAGAGAGGTGCATAAACCTCTTGAATGCTGCTGCTGCTGCCGGTGTTGGATCGCTCTCACTCTTCACACTCTCACACACACCTCGCTTTCATGCATACATTCACACACACACACACACACACACACACACACACACACACACACACACACACACACACACACAGACACATAAACACACATACAGAAACAGAAACATACACACTTTTTTCTTTTATATTTATATTTTACATTCACTAAACAGCAAAAGCATTGCTTAGTGAGTGTAAAATAACTGCTCGATCATTCTCACATTTACTCACATTCACACATACACTAGCACACACAGACATAAACACACGCACACTTTTGTTTTTTTTTTTAATATATTTTACACTTGCTAAACAACAGAAGTGCTACTTAGTGAATATAAAAAAATGGCGGTTGTTTTGTTTTCTCAGTCTGAGCTCCATAGTGGCTTGATATGCTGTCGTGAAGCAGCGGACCCGTTTTTTTCAGCGTGCATTACTTGTACATTAATACCTTGCTAGAGAACGCTCGTTCTCCAATCTGGGTGCTGATGTACAGTAAGCCCATTCTCTAAGTCAAAATAATTTTAGCTTAGATTAGTAGAAAATCACCAAACAAGTGCACAGCTATCAAAGTAAGACACAATAAGAACACAAAAGTACTTTATTTCAGGTTTTGTAGGTTTTATTTTGTCAAATCTGGTGGAAAATTGCCACAGTCAGTAGCTGTGCAGCTTAGAATGTAGCAGCTCATAGAAAATGAGTTCTGGGCTGTGCAAACACAAACAATTTAGAACAACACAGAAAAGATGAAAATATTCAAACAAACATACGGCCAACAGCAAACTGATACTCTTGAAGATTCTACAGTAATTATAGGCCAAGAAATGACTAGGTTCTTTCTCTATTCTCACTAGAATACAAATCAAAACAATTTTTGCTAGATTAGTAGAAAATCACCAAACAAGTGTACAGCTGTTATAGTAAAACACAATACGAACACAAAAGTACTTATCGCAGGTCTTAAAGATAATTTTTGGCCAGTTATGGTGGAACATTGTCACAATCATTAGCTTTGAATCTTAGTGTGTAGCAGCTTGTAGAAAATGAGCTCTGGGCCATATAAACACTGGCAATTTATAACAACAGAGAAAAGCTGAAAATTTTCAAGTAAGGACACTAGATACAATTAGAAAAAACTAAGCTCCAAGTTCCCAGGCTACATCACTGCAGAAATACTGTCCCTAACTTTCATAAGTTAGGCAAAACAATAAGTAGAACTCACAGATGGCCCTCCACAAAGAGTCATAAGTTAGTTAACTTAATAGCTAATACTCAGATGGGTACACCACAAATAAGAGAGCACCATATATTTCAGTGTACAGCACAAAGCTACATAACAATGTTTTCCCCCAGCCTACAGTGTTCATCACATGATAAAGGAGGTGGTGTTTCTGTCTATATTAGAGATAAATTCACCTCCTGACTAGTTAGACAGGACACCTCCATGGAGTTACTCCAAGTTCAGACTACTGTGGGTAAGACCCCCATTCAAGTCATAGGTAGTTACAGATGCCCCTTCATGAATCATGATGCTCACGAGGACTACTTGGCCAAACTGGAAGCAATACAAATAATTGCCAAACACACCGATAATTGGGGATTTCAATCATTCCACCATCAACTGGGAAATCCACTCTAGTCCTAACTCAACAGTGCAAATGTTTCTTGACTTTGTTAACTGAAATGGCCTGGAACAAATTGTTCAAACCCTAACAAGAGGAACAAACATACTAGATCTGGTCCTCACTGACATGACAAACAGATGCACCACCACATCTGTCAGACCCACATTAGTTAAATCTGACCACAAATCAGTCGCCTTCGAACTGGCACTAACACCAAAACTCACAAAGGGCGAAGTCAGATTAAAAAACTTCACCAAGGCAAACTATACCTAGGGGAAGGTATAAAAGCATTCTAAGCCCTACCCCCAGCTGGAAGTGGTAACTACACCAAAGCCCTGTACAAGCATTTGTATAAGTGTATAGACTCTGCCATTCCAAACAGAATCAAATCCTGAGCCCCGAGTAAAAATAAGCTGCCCTGGTGGACATCCAGCATCAACAAGCTTTACAACAAATGCAAAAAAGATGCTGTCTAAGAAAACTAAGGCGAGGCCCCAACAATGGAAAAGCACCCTCCTCAGCCTCAACAGGCAAATAAGACAACATGTCATATCCTCTAAAGGTAACTTTGAGAAAAACTTCGCAATCACAGCTAAGGATAACTATAACGCCTTTTACAGCTATGTACTCAGCCTAAAAGGTAGGACCCAAGCATGTGCCAAACTAGTGACTAACGGTATCATACACACTGATCCTGCAGAGATAGCAAACCGGTTGGCAGACAGATTTGGTGAAAATTTCACTCCCTCATCCCCTCCAAACTTATCACAAATCTTGCACCCAACTCACCCCTCTACATATCCAAAGAGCAAGTCAGCAAAGTCTTGTCTAATGCAAAAAATACAACCTCTATGGGGCCAGATGGAATCCAAGGCTGTCTTCTAAACAAACTAAAACATGAGCTAGCATCACCATTAAGTACCCTATTCAATCACAGCCTAACCACAGGCTATGTTCCTGCAGAATGGAGAACAGCAACAGTTATTCCCCTCGACAAAGGTGGCTTAGCAACAGACCCAGGGAATAATAGACCCATAAGCCTGACCAGCTTCATCTGTAAGGCCATGGAATGTACCATCATGGACCTCATAAATAAAGACCTAGGTGACCTCCAAACCCTGGATCTGACCCAATTTGACTTCGTCAAGGGCAGATCCTGCTTGTTAAGCCTGGTGGATTTTTTTGAAAATGTGACCAGAGGCATTAACGAGGACAAATCTATGCACACAGCATACCTTGACATGGCCAAGGCCTTCGACACAATCCCACACTCAGACATTACCTATAAACTTAGCAAACTGAATGTAAACCCCTTTGCTGTAAGATGGGTTTTCAAGTGGCTCAAAAACCATTGGGATGCCTGAAGAGTCTGCACACCTCTCAGAGGATAGAGTTCAATGTTTGTGTATGGCTCCAGTTTTGTCTCATTTAATTGCTAACATGTCTTTTACTGCAGTATTATCTAGCAGCCTCTTCCAGTACCCTGCAAGCAGCCAGTAAGTACTACTGGGGTGAAAAGGCAACAAGCATCAACCAGCTCCCTTCTACTGCCTATCTGTGGGAATAGCTACAGAATTTGGGTATTCATGGATAGAGGAAATCTATCTAAATGGACTGGATTACATATCACAGGGCTGATGAAAACATATAAATAATTCTCCTCTTTGGAGTTCCTTACTGACATAGAAGAAACTCTTCCAGCCTTGAAGAACATGGTGTAAGACTGGATATCCAGATGGGCCTGACATTGATATAGCAGGACAGAGACCAGGCACTGCAAGCCCCTCAGAGAGTACTAGGAAACTGAGCCAGTGGTAATATTCTAGCAGTCTTATGAGAGGAAAGGGCTTGCTGCAGCTCCCTGAGCTACTGCACATAAGAAGACTGTCTTGGCAGGTATCTGGATGAGTCTGGGATAGCCTGTGCCATATTTTGAGTTCCCTAATAAATTTACCCTTGAATAAATATATGAGAAGCTAAGGAAAACATAGTCAGAAGCTTCCTGAGCCACAGATTGGACAAAAAAAGATGGCCAAAGTGGCTAGTACTGATACACAATGCCCAGAGCAGCAACTTTTAGGGTAGGATGACACTGGGATAGGTACCATAAAGCAGATCTTAGCAAGCAGCTCCTATGAAGGTGGGTTATCAATGTTACAATCTGACTGTAGTAAACCGCATGTGGAGGAGATGTGATGGAGGAAGAGAGGGAGGAGAGTACAGAAAGTATTCAGGAAGGGAAGGAGACTACCTTTAACTGTCACCTGTGTCAACCACTAGTGTGCTGTTGGTAGTATGAAGGAAATTAAAATATTATACTACTTCTTCCATGGTGCATTGGGCATTTTATTCTCCAAATAAATTTCATAAGAAATTTGAACAGAACTACTAGTTCTTGTAAAAGAACATTTAAAACCTTAGGTTCATAGGTTCATAGGTAGGTACTAGGCTATTGGCCCTAGGGCCTATATAAGCCTAGCCAAATGGTACCCTGGTTTTTGCCACCCAAGAAAATTATTTTCCTGTGCCCCTGTCAAGTAGAGCCACAGAAGTGATCCCCGGGGTGAATTTCCTATCTCCCAGATCTATTTCCAAGATGATTGCACATTGAGTAATAGCTTAACTCTGGCTCTCCCAATGTGAAAACAAATACTTAGCAGACAAAGCCAGTGGACCTGGATTTCTGAGTAGATTTCTGTAACTAACTAGTAAGTGCACTGTCTGTATGCCAGAAAAAAAGAAATGCAGAGGACCTGAAGGAAAATCAGCTACAAGAGTGATGCAAAAAGACTGACTGGGAAAAGTTCTGTAACTTTTCAGCAAAAAGAAGTGCAAGCTCCAGACATGACTTCCAGTAACCTTGAAGAAAGTATAAAGCAATTGCATACAGACCTGACTAAAATACACGAAACACTGATGCAGTATATCAACTCCAAAAAAAAAGCCTGGAAAAAATGGAAGAAGCTTTAAACTGATACTCAGATGAGATGATAAAACTGCAAAACTTAGAGGTCGAATTGAAGAAAAGACTGGCTGAATATGAGACTGCACAAGAAGAGATGTTTAAAAAATAATAGAATTAGAGGACAGAGCACATAGGGAAAACCCTGAGATTTTCTGTTGTACTTCAGAAGCTGAAAGAAACAGACTGTATTAATTTCATGAAAGCACAAATAAGCAACTGGACTGGTATTCCACAACATGATTTTTTAAATGAAAGGACACAACATATGTATGTTTCAAACCTGGCTTTGAGAAAACAACCTAGACCTTTAATAGTAAAAATGCAATCTTACCAGCAGGAGTTGATTCTGACAAAACTGTGGCAGTAGGATAAAGTATTAAAAGTGGGAAATAGCAGAGTGTTTGTGGAGAATGACTACTCGCTGTACACTAGGCAGAAGAGGAATATTTATTCCATTATATAGGGAATGTCAATAAGCAGGCAAAAGATTCAAATTGCTGTAAGAAGCAGGCATAAGATTCAAACTGCTGTACCCAGCTAACTTCAAAATATTTTCCCTGGAGGAAAACAACATTTTTTGATGAAGCACATGCTAAGGAAGAAATGCAAAAGTTTGTCCAACAAAAAAGTGAGCTGTGAAACAAACGGAGATTCTGATTCTTGTTCTTCTGGTAATAAAGACCTCAGTGCTAGTGAAACATTTCCCAGTGTTTCAATAGAAAATGCTTGAGAGAGGGAAAAAAAGCACAGGAATTGACTAGAATCAAGAGTGCACTGGTGATGAACGAAAGACACAGTTTGGGAGATGGGGATAAACAGAATAAGAAAATTTGTAAATCTTGGACTTTCTTTGACTTTGTTAAACTTGTAGGGGAGTAAAGCATATGCTCTACTTCAGGTCATTAACGTCTGGAGAGTAAAATCAGTAACTTAGAAACTGACAAACGTGGGATTACAAAGCAATAATTATATTTGTGAAACAGGGCAAAACAAGAAAATCTGGAAATATTGGACTTGTTTGAGCATTGCAAAACTTGTAGGATACTAAAGCATATGGTCTACTTCATGTCACTGATGTTTGGAAAAATACTCAGGAAAGGGGAAGAGGAGGGAGAGAGTTAACTGCAAGTAAAACAATTTTTTTTCTTAACAGTATTACTAAAGTGGTGCATGATTTTCTCTGCATGTTATAAAGCAAAGTTGTTTCAGTTTTTTTTTAAGTGTAATGGAGATACTAATATAAGTAGGTGCTTCTGTTTTTTTTTCTTTCTCCCTTTCTCATGTTCAGTATTAAGACATTTGGACACTGAAATGTAAAAATAAGATCTGGCTAAAAGAGCATGACTAAAGAAAAATTAGTATGCTTTTTCTCATTCTTGCATAGAGGAATGACTGGGTTAAGGACATTTAGCTTTATATAGTAACAAGTTTTAATAGAAAGCAAGTAATTGAAAAATAATTTTGAATATTATAAGGTCTTTTTGCTAGTAAACAGTTATGTATCTGGTTCTCATGTAACTAGCAAACAATCTGATAAAGAGAAATGGCTTTGAGAAAATGTTTTCTGAAAGCATTCAAGTGTTTTCCCAGCTGGGAGACCTATAAAGATAAGGCAAAACCAGACACTTAAATGAATCACAGGCTCTACCATGTGTCTTAGCATGGATAATCTTTTTTTCTGTTTAGCTCAAGTCTGTGTGTGTGGCTGTCAGTTTGAAACTTTTGTTCCTGTTAAGAGGTAAAACTTCAATATTTGAAGATGTACATAGTTTTGTGTGCTATTATTAAGTTAGTATGTTTTAGGGGACTATTGTTTGTATATGTGTGTGTGCGCATGTGCAAGTGTGCATGTGTGTGTGTGTGTGTGTGTGTGTGTGTGTGTGTGTGTGTGTGTGTGTGTGTGTGTGTGTGTGTGTGTTTATTTGAGGATTTTTAATAAAATAAAAAGTTTTGCAAGATGTGACATAGGGCTCAAGTGGAGATGACAAGAAACAATTGTATAAAGGATTAACTTGCCAAACAGTGCAAGCATGTAACACAAAAGCTGGAACTAGACATTTAACAAAAAAGCTGTTATGCATAAAAAATGTAGGAATAATCCCTCAAGAATATGATTCTTTCTATAATGTCTTTAAAAGTTAATGGCCTCACAGATAAATACAAAAAAGAAAGAGCAGAGAGCTATATTAAAAATGTAGAGTGCAAATAGCTATGCTACAGGAGGCACACCTGGAAAGAACTAAACATGTGAATTTGAACAAATTCACAAAAAAATGTTGGAGGGATAGATTCCTGTCCCAGAGATTTCCCATACTCTGGAACAAACTACCTATCTATATCAAACAAAGCTCCTCATTAGCACTCTTCAAGAAAAATCTTGATGATTGGACGGGAGATAGGAAATTCACCCCGGGGATCACTTCTGTGGCTCTGCTTGACAGGGACACAGGAAAATAATTTTCTTAGGTGGCAAAAGCCAGGGTTCTGTTTGGCTAGGCTTATATAGGCCCTAGGGCCAATAGCCTAGTACCTACCTATGAACCTATGAATCTATGATAAAGAAAGGTTTTACACCTGGAAAGAACTAAACATGTGAATTTGATAAATAAAGGTTTTCAGGGTGGTTATTCAACGGAATACCTGGGGCAAAGGAAGACAGCAGTACTTATATTAATTGCAAAGGAAACTCCAATAGTAATAGAAGAGGATAAAAAAGACAATAATGGTAGATTTGTAGTACTAAGGGGCTACTGGCAAAGGATGAGGATTACACTGGCATGCATTTATATTCCACAAAATACTGCTGTAAGGCAGCTAAAGAAAATGATGGGAGAAATAATCAGCTTTTAACAAGGAATATTACTTATAGGTGGGAAATGGAATTTGATTTGCGACAGTGAAGATGTGTCTGGGGGGCCCAGAAAGGGAAATATAACAAAGGAGAGTAGATATTTATAAAAATATTTGGCACGGAAGAAGTAAATTCAGTACTAGGAATTTGGAGTGAATTTTCACATTATTCTCTAAGATACAAAAACTGGGCTAGGCTAGACAGAATTTACATTTCCCAGGAAAATGTGCATTTAATTGAAGGTCTTGATATGTACCCAATATCTAATTCAGATCATGCACCAATAATAACTAAAACAAAAACACAGGGTACTGAAATAATGAGACACTGGCACTTTCCCACCTATCTGTTGAAAAGAGAGGACTTTAAGGAATGGATAGTGGAAATTATTCAGGAGCTATTGGAGAAGTTATAAACTTCTGAGTGGGATAAAATTAAAGTGGAATTTAAAATAGGGTGGAAATAAAAGAAAGGGAGATATGATTAAGAAGTAACAAGAATTATTTAGAGGACATGACAAATATTAAAGTATTGCAATATAGGGGGATCTCACAGAAGAAGAAGAAGAGCAACTACAGAATGCTATACAGAAAATAAGGGATTGCCTTGATAATATGCACAAGTTTAGAAAGACTACTGTTAAGCAACTGTTTTTTAACAAACATCTTTATTAAATTATAACATATGACACAGGCAATCTTACATTTATATAAATGAAAAACAAACAAAATGACGCCACTTTAGTCTACTTTGGGGTATAAAAATACCTGTGTAAATACTTCCAGGCAAATATCCTAAATTTTCTAGACTTTATTGCATATTTGGGAGATATACATATATCCCCCATTGTCTCTTTGTGAATTGCTTATTCAATCTCTCTTCCAAATCCTTTCTAAGCTCCTCTGATTAATTCTTATAATTATCATGCAATATTTTATATGCTTTACTAATTATTCCTTTTTTAATGGCAGATTCTGCACTGGATTTTTTTTAAAACTCTATCAATGCTGGTCTTTCATTTAGGGGCCCCCTATTTCCTTCAATTTGCATATACTCTGATATCAATCCTTGATAGGGAAGGCAATCTCTAACCTTCAGTCCAAATAAATTCTTGGCCTCTTCCCATTCTATTACCTTTACCTTTCTAGTTATTTGCTCCCAATACCTTGGCTCCTTTGCCAGTTTTATCCAACAAATTCCAGCCTCCTCTTGCCTATTATCTATATCCCTAACCACAGTCATCCCTATTGGTAGAATATCTTTTCTCCATTCTCATGTTGGTTTAGTTCTTAGAATACTCCCTGCTATTTTATGAATATAATACTCCATATGATTTTTGTTGTTCTCCTTAAGAGTCTGCATCCAAAATCCCATTCTCTCCTTATTTCCTGAGCTTCCTCCCTGTATCATCATCATCATCATTCATTTCCACTTTGAATTATAGTTTTCTGTTTGTGCTATGTAAAAGAGCTTTAATTGTGTTGCTCTAAAATACCTCCTCAAATTGGGTAATCCTAGTCCACCTTGTTCTTTTGAAAGAATCAGCTTATCCCACTTGACCCCTGCTGTCTTCCCTTCCCACATAAAATCCTTAAACTCTTTTTTAATTGATATCCACAGCTTCTCCAATGCCTGACGAAGGGGACTAAAAACATTTTAATGGCTTGTATCTTAGTATCCATATCCATATAACAAAGCTTCCAGTTTCTCAATTGTTGTATTATCTTCTGTTTAGTCTCTTCCCACATATCCTTAGCTGCCACAACAGAGTAATTTCTAATCCATACTTCTAAATACTTCATTTTATCATGTCCCCATAAATATGGATATTGTTGGACAAATTTGTGTGTGGGTACATAATTTACTGCTATTGCCTTTGTTTTAGCTTCATTAATGTTGTATCCCGAGAAGATTTGAAACTGTCTTAAAATGTTCCACAACACTGTAATGCCCGTTTCTGGTTTTGTCATGTATAAAATAATATCATCTGCAAATACAGCCAGCTTTTCCTGACTACCATACCAAGTATATCCTTGAATTTCTCAGTCCCTTATTTTCTTTGCCAATAGTTCTAAATATAATGCAAACAACAAAGGAGAAAGTGGACATCCCTGCCTGGTTCCTCTGTTCAAACAGAGGTTATCATAGATGACCCCACTCACTTTAATTTTCTCCTCTCATCCCTCATATATATTTCTAATCAACCTTATAACTGTATCAGGGAAAACAAATGCTTCCATTGCCCTGCTCATGAAGTCCCAGTCTACTCTGTCAAATGCTTTATCTGCATCAAGACCCACCAATGAAAGTGGTATTTTGTTACATTCTGCTTCCCTCTGGATCATCAGTGTTCTGTTAATATTGCCAAAAGTTTGCCTCCCCTCCATAAAACCACACTGATACATATCTATCAATTTTGGTATCCTTTTGCCATTCTTTTAGTCATTACAGACATAAACACTTTATAATTATGGTTTAGTACTGAAATGGACCTCTATGAAGCTGGATCCGATGGATCTTTACCCTCTTTAGGTATTACCATTACCACCGCCTTCTTCCAGGATGCTGGTACTTCTCCTGCTCTTAAAATACTGTTAAACAAAACCTTCCAGATCTTTATTAGTTTTTCCCTCCTAGATTCCAAACTTCCAAACTTCCACAGGAATACCATCTATTCCTGGGGACTTTCCTGTAGATTGGTTATACATAGCCATTTTTATCTCATCTCTTCCTATCCTGTTAGTAATTGAGCCTCATCTGCCTCTAACCTTGGCATATTTAATTCTTACATTAACATTTCCATTTGTAACTTTTCTTGATTCCCATATTTCTCTGCTTTATATAAACTTTCATAAAATTTCCAAAATATCCCTAGTTCCCTAAGCTTGGTCACAGCCCTTTCCATTTTCTGTTGCCTGAGTCATTGTGCTAAAAGATTTTTGTGCACTAAAATTATCAAAAAACAGTTGCTTAACAACAATCTTTCTAAACACATGCACATCATTGAGGTAATCCCTTATTTTCTGTTTAGCATTCTGCAGTTGCTCCTTTTGTTGTTCTGAGAAATTCAGTCCCTCTAAATAATTCTTGTTACTTCTTCATCATTTCTCCCTTCCTTTTATTTCCCCCCTACTTTTAAACTCCACTTTAATTTTATCCACTCCCTAGCTATATTTTCAGAAGAAAATTCTTCCTTCTCTGGTAGCTCTTGAATTAATTCCTCTCTTTTCAACTGATAGATGGGAAAGGGCCAGTGTCTCATTTTTATTTCATTACCTTGCGTTTGTATTTTAGTTATTATTGGTGCATGATCTGAAATAGTTATTGGGTGCATTTCAAGACTTTCAATTAAATACACATGTTCTTGTGAGATATAAAATCTATCAGGCCTAGCCCAGTTTTTGTATCTTGGTGAATAATATGTAAATTCCCTCCGAACTTCTAGTCCTGAATTCACATCTTCCATAATTTTCTTCAAAAATCTACCCTTCTTTGTTATATTTTCCCTTCTAGGCCCCCCAGGCACATCTTCACTGTTGCAAACCAAATTCCAGTCTCCACCTATAAGTCATATTCCTTGCTGAAAGCTGATTATTTCTCCCAGAATTTTCTTAAGCTCCATTTTAGCAGTTTTAGGTGGGATGTAAATGCATGCCAGTGTAATGCTCCTCCCCAGCAAGTAGCCCCTTAGTACTATGTATCTTCCATTATTATCTTTTTTTTTTTCCTTTCTGTCACTACTGGAGCTTCTCTTGCAATTAACATAAGTATTCCTATTTCCCTTTGCCCCAGATATTCCACTGAATAACCATCCTGAAAACCTTTCTCTATCAAATTCACATATTCAGTTCTTTCCAGGTGTGTCTCCTGTGGCATAGCTATTTGCACTCCACATTTTTTAGTACAGTTCACTACTCTTTCTTTTTAAATATATCTGTAAGATCATTCAGATTGAAAGACATTACAGAAAGCATCATTTTATTATACAGTTCTTATTACTACCTTTTATGTATAACTGCTTTTTTGTTAAATGTCTAGTTCCCACTTTTATGTTACATGCATATGCATTTTGGTAGGTTGGTTTTTCATACAGTTGTTTCTTGTTATATCAATTTGTGCCTATGTGACATCTTACATAACATTTTGTTTTTTCAAAGGCCTCAAACAGAAAAATCAACCCCAACCCCCCAAAAAACTAATAACTTAATAATAACACACAAAACTATGTGCATCTTCAAATATTGAAGTTTTTTGCTTCCTAATAAGAACAAAAGTCCTAAGTTTATAGCCACACAGACAGACTAGAGTTTACCAAAAGAAAGGTAAGTCATGCTAAGATGGATGGTACAGCCTGTGGTATTAGTAACTGATATTTGATTTTGTCTATCTTTATACAATAGCTCTCCTAGCTGAGAAAACACTTGAATGCTTTCAGTAAACATTTTCTCCAAGCCATTTCTCTTTATCAAATTGTCTTCTAGTGACATGCAAACCAGACACAAAACTGCTAATGGTACTTTGTTTACCACAAAAAAGACTTATAATATTCAATATTCTTTTTCATTTACATGCATTGTAATAAACCTGTTATTGAATAATGCCTAGGGTCTTAACCCAGTCATCTCCCTATGCAAGCATGGGAAAAGGCACACTGATTTTTCTTTTGTCATACTCTCTTAACCAGACCCTTCCTCTCTCCCCTTCTCCTCCTCCTCTTCTTCTTTTTGCCACTGCAGTGCCTACATTTCTTAAAACTGAACAAAGAAAAAGAGAGAAGAAGGGGGGAGTAAAAGAAAAAAGCATGTGTTTATATTAGTATCTCCACTGCATTAAAAAACTGAGAAAACTTTACTTCAAGTCTAATTGGTTTTGTATAATCTTTAAAGTGCTCACAGCTGGGGAAAACCTCTGATTGTTTTCAGAGATTATGTCCTAGCCAATTTCTCTTTTCTTTTTTTTTTCCCCCTTGGCCAATCCCCTTCCACCAGATTGTCTCCAGTTCCTCTTTATCAGATTGTCTTCATGGAGACATGAAGACCAGCTGCAGAATTGCTGCATAGTTTACATGCATTTGCTAGAAAAAAGCCTTCTAATATTCAATATTATTTTTCATTTACTTGCTCTCTCTTAAAACTAATCAGTCTAAGGTCCTTAATCCAGTCATTTTCCCATGTATGAATGAAAAAAGCACATTAATTTTAACTTTGTCATGCCTTTTTAACCAGGCTCCTTTTTCTTCATTGCATTGCCTGTATTTCTCAAAACTGTACAAGAAGAAAGAGAGAAGAGGGGAGAAAAAGTGAAACAACATATTTATAATCTCCATTACACTTAAAAATAGCATACAAAGAAAACCATGCACCACAAATACAGTACTATTAAGAAAAGAAAGAGTTTTCTTTACTTACAGTTAGCTTTCTCCCCTCTCTAATCCTCCCCAAAGCACTTTTCCGAACATTAATGACATGAAGTAGGGCATATACTTTAGAGTCCCCCACAAATTCAACAAATTTTGAAAAAGTCCAATATTTCAAGATTTTCTTGTTCTGTCATATTTCACAAATATAATTATTGTATTGTAATCCCACATTAAGTTACTAGTTTATAGGTTCATAGGATGATACTAGGCTATTGGCCTGGAGGCCCTTATAAGCCTAGTCAAAATTTCACCCATGTTCCCACAAAGTCAGCACCTGTTTTTGCTATCCAGCAGGGATACAGGTGGGATCCTAGGGGTATTACTGTTCTTCCCTATTGCCCAAATCCTGTCTCTGCTTCATTTCCAATGTACTCTAAATTGTTCTAGTCAACTGTCGTGCTCCCTTCCTTCTCTCCAACATTTTACATAGAAATACTGGAAAAGGTTTGACAGGTACAGTCTGTCTGTGGTCTTTATTACCAGAGGAACAAAAAGCAGAATCTCCTTCTGTTTCACAGCTCACTTTCTGTTGGACAAACTTTTGCATTTCCTCCTTAGCATGCACTTCAATCAAAAAATTATTTTGTCCCTCCAGGGAAAATACCTTAAAGACAGCTGGACACAGCAGTTTGAATCTCACACCTATGTCCCGACATTCTCTGAATAGTGAAATGAAGTTATTCTTCTGTCTGTTGTTCAATGAGTAATCATTCTCCACAAACACTCTGCTGTCTCCCACTTTTAATATTTTGTCCTTCTGCCACAGTTTTGTCAGAATCAACTTCTTCTGCTGGTAGGATTGCATTTTTACTATTAAAGGTCTAAGTTGGTTTCTTATAGCTAGTTTTGGAGTATACACATGATGTGTCCTTTCAACTAACAAATCTTGCTGTGGAATACCAGTCCAGTTACTTATTTGTGCTCTCATAAAATTAATGGAGTCTGTTCCTTCCAGCTTCTCTGGCATAGCTGAAAATCTCAGGTTTTCCTTATGTGCCCTGTTCTCTAATTCTATTATTTTTTGAAACATCTCTTCCTGAGCAGTCTCATATTCAGGCAGCTTTTTCTTCATTTCGACCTCAGATTTTTTCAGCTTTATCATCTCATCTAAATATCTGTTTAAAGCTTCTTCCATTTTTTCCAGCCTTTTGTTGTTTGTGTTGATATACTCCATTACTGTTTTGTTTATTTTAGCCAGGTCTGTATGTAATTATCTTATCTCTTCCTGTAGGTTATTGGAAGTCATGTCTGAAGGTTGCATTGCTTTTTGCTGAACAGCTGCAGAACTTTCCCCAGTCAGTGTTTCTCCCTCACTTTTTGTAGCTGATTTTTCCAGGTCTTCTGTATTTCTTTATTCCTGGCATCCAGGCAGTGTACTTACTAGCCAGTTACTGAAATGTACTCATAAACACAAGTCTGCTGGCTTTCTCTGCTGAGTTTCTGTTTTCACACATGGAGAGCTAGAAACAAGCTGTTACTCAGTGTGCAGCTATCTTGAAAGTCCACTTAAGCAACTGTTTTTTTATAATAACTTTAGAGCACAAAAAAATTAGCACAATGACTCAGACAACATAAAGTAGAAAGGGCTGTCACCAAGCTTAGGGAGCCTATAACAAGGGATCCTGTAGAAGTAGTAGAAGTGTTTTGGAAATTCTATGAAAGTCTATATAAAGCAGAGAAATATGGAAATCAAGAAAAGGAACAGATGGAAATGTTTATGGCAGAATTAAATATGCCAAGGCTAGAGGGAGAGGAGGTTCAATTACGAACAGGATAGGAGGAGATGAGATAAAAATGATGTATAACCAATCTACAGGAAAGTCCCCAGGAATAGATGGTATTCCTGCGGAAGTTTAGAAGGAGGGAAAAAACTGATAAAGATCTGGAAGGTTTTGTTTAACAGTATTTTAAGAGGAGGAATACCAACATCCTTGAAGAAAGCGGTAGTAGCTGTAATACCTAAAGAGGGTAAAAATCCATCAGATCCAGCTTCATACAGACCCATTTCAATACTAAATCATGATTATAAAGTGTTTATGTCTATAATGAGTAAAAGAATGGCAAAGGTGATGCCAAAATTGATAGATATGAATCAATGTGGCTTCGTGGAGGGAAGGCAAACATTTGAGAACATAAACAGAACAGTGATGATACAGAGGGAAGCATAATGTAAGAAAATACCACTGTTGCTGGTGGGTATTGCTGCAGAGAAAGTATTTGACAGAGTAAGGTAAGCTTTTATGAGCAGAGCAATGGAAGTATTTGCATTCCATGATAAAATTATAAAGTAGGAGGCAAAAATTAAAGTGGGTGGGGTTCTCTCTGATAATCTCTGCTTGAGCAGAGGAACCAGGCAGGGATGTCCTCCTTCCCCTTTGTTATTTACATTATATTTAGAACCATTGACAAAGAAAATAAGGAACGCAGAAATGCAAGGATATAATTGATATGGTAGTCTCTATTTGCAGATGACATTATTTTATATCTGACAAAACCAGAAAGGGACATTACAGTGCTGTGGAACATATTGAGACAGTTTCAAACATTTTCTGCATACAAAATTAATGAAGCTAAAACAAAAGCAATAATGGCAAATTATGTATTTGCATAAGAATTGGTTCAGCAACATCCATATTTATGGGGACATGATAAAATAAAGTATTGAACAGTATGGATTAAAAGTTATACTGGTGTGGCAGGTAAGAATATGTGGGAAGAGATTAAACAAAAGATGTGACATAAACTAAGAAAATGGAAGCTCTGTTATAAGGATATCGATAGTAAGATGCAAGCAGTTAAAATGTTTTTAGTCCCTTTAGTGTTATACACTGGTCACACATATTTTTATCAACCAGAGGAGAAGTTGTGGATAGCAATTAATAAAGAGCTGAAGGATTTTATCTGAGAGGGGAAGACAGCAACAGTCAAGTGGGAAAAGCTTATTCTTCCAATAGAATAAGGCAGCTTGGGATTACCCGAGTTGAAGGGGTATTTCAGAGTAACACAGTTAAGGCTCCTATACATAGCACAAGCAGAAAACTATAATTTAAAGTGGAAAGAAATGATGATGAAACCAGGGCTAAGCTTAAGTAACAGGGAGAGACTTGGATTTTGGATGCAGACCTTTAAAGTGAACAACAATAATCACACAGAATATTATATTCATAAAGTAGCAGAAGGTCTTCTTAGAACTAAGCGAATACAGGAATGGAGAAAGGAGATTTTGCTGATAGGGATGAATACAATTGGGGATACAGTCAATAGGCAAGAGGGGGTGGGAATTTATTGGAGAAAACTGGCAAAGGAACCAAGGTACTAGGTGCAAATAACTAGAGAGGGAAAGGGAATAGAATGGGAAGACGCCAAGAAATTATTTGGACTGCAGCCTAGAGACTGCCTTCCATATCAAGGACTGATATCAGAGTATAGGCAAAGAGAAAGAAATAGGGGGAGGTCCTAAATGAAAGACCAGCACTGGTAGAGTTTTTAGTAGAATGTAGAACAGAGGTTTCTATTATAAAAAGGAATAATTAGTAGAGCATATAAAATATTGCATGATAACTATAAAAATCAATCAGAGGAGGTTTGAAAGGATTGGGAAGAGAGATTAGATAAGCAATTCAAAAAGAAACAATGGGGGATATAT
Organism: Protopterus annectens; assembly: GCF_019279795.1. Classification (NCBI taxonomy): domain Eukaryota; kingdom Metazoa; phylum Chordata; order Ceratodontiformes; family Protopteridae; genus Protopterus; species Protopterus annectens. Next base: position 335,761,421 of record NC_056747.1, on the reverse strand, counting down.
GTATGTCTCCCAAATATACAACAAAATCTAGAAGATTAAAGATCTTTGCCTGGAAGTGTTTACATAGTTTTTTATACCCCAAACAGACTTCAAAGAATTTTTCCTCAGGCAGACTGCAAATGTTGGAAGTGTGATAGGGAAGAAAGAGGTAACTGGGAGCATATTTTCTGGGAGTGTAATGAGTTGCCAGACTTTAATGATTCTCTGCAGATTGCTCTGTTGGAGATGCTGGGTGAGCAAATTAGAGTACCTAGGGAAATGATGTTTTTGAGCTATGATACAGAATTGGAATTGCCTAGACTTATAGTAAGGTCTTGCTGAGTCTAATTATGATGGCTGCCAAAAAAGCACTTACCAGAAAATGGAAATCAAAATCTAAACCATCTATACTAGAAGTAGCGAAGATAGTAACAAAGATAAAACAACTGGAATTGGGATGTCTAGAAAAGAGCTAATTACGTAGCAAAAATGCGAAATATGGGATCAATACATGCAGAGGAGGAACGAGGTTTAAAAGAAGGCAGGATTTGAATGAGCTATGTAATGTATCTAAAAATGACATATGTTAAAAGTGATGTATAATGTTTGCAGTTACAGTTCTGCTGGCACGGTTTGGAATGTATAATGATTCCAACTGAGACTGTGTCACTATGATTTATTTTCATTTATATAAATTTAACATGGCCTATATGACGAAAGGAGATACTGCCAACCCAGCTTGGTGGAATTTTATAAATAATTATATGTCATTGGTGAATATCGAAAGGATTTATACAAGATGCTTGTGTTAAAAATATATAAGAACTATATGTCATATGTATATCAAACTGCTTGTACAGACGTGTGTGTTGAAAAGGGTATTTGCAGAGTGCTGTTTGAAATGTAGCCACAGTGTGCTCTACCGGAAGAGAATGGAAATGTACATGCTCTATTGTAACTGTTTAACTGTACATATTTTAACAGTGGAAACTGGAATACAGGAGGCTGGCTAACTTCAGAAAAATTACTGAAATTAAATTACTTTATGGCTAGGCCATAAAATATGGTATCTTTCAATTTTCAATACAGCAAAAGACACAATGTCTGTACTAGGAAACTTTCTGTATTGTTTTTAGGGTGAAGTTATTACTAGTCTTGAAAGCATGAAGGAATGCAATTGTTTTATGACTTTCAGCATCTGCTAGAGATCTGAGGAAAAGTCCTTGTCTGTATATTGTACATGTAGATGCTAAATGCTGCCAGCTTCATCAGTGGTTCTTTGGCTTGGGAACTAGCAGTCAGATGACAAGAAATTATGTCATTCTGCAAGTTATCCCAGCAGTAATATTTGAGATATTAATTTGAGAAGTCTGTTACTGAGACAGAGCATTCTGCATTATGTCTTGGACCTGACAACAACTAGAAGATACATTCACCACATCTGCCTTGCTCTATTAGTAAGTTCTTAGACTATAGTATAATTCTCTTAGAGTCAGTCAGGAATATAGTAAAGCTTAGTTTAGATTTTTTTTATTTATTTGAAACTGTCCTGGAATGTTGTTTTAAATATTTCCTGTAGTTTTGAACTCTGATGTCACTGTGAATATATATATATATATATATATATATATATATATATATATATATATGATTGTCTTGTTCTTTTATTGATTATTACTAAATATATGTAAACCTTTCATTGTGGCTGATCTGTGTAGAGATAATTAAGTTTTGAGAGTACTTGCATATTTATTTGGTGACACTGTGTGGGCCACTCCTAAAAGCCTTGCTCTTGGTTAAACTACCATTTGTGTTAATATTAATATTACATAGTAAGGTTGGACACCCTTTCTTAATGGCCTTAAAGTAGCTGACAGGAGTGACTGGTGACAGTAGAAAACAACTTATAGTCTGGGCAGAAGGGGGCATAGCTAGTAAATCTGTTCCAACCTTTCCCATGTGTGTGTGTGTGTGTGTGTGTGTGTGTGTGTGTGTGTGTGTGTGTGTGTGTGTTTGTGTGTAAATTAAACCTCAAAGAGTGTGTGTATCAGCTACTTGGGCAGGACACAAAGCACTGTTGGGACAAAGAGGGTGCTGGAGGGTTTGACTTGGTCACTCAGCTGAGATCTCAACTCTATAGTTGTGCCAGTGGGGAGTCTTACTAGGGAGTTGGAGAAAGAGTGAGAAACCAGCCCCAGACTGACTGTGTTCTCTGTGTACTCTTAAGGGAAATTGCACTTAATGCAGAGAGCTGATATGGAAATACTGTGTGTGTACTTGTCATCCTTCCAGTGTATGTTCCCCATTGATGCCAGTGGCGAGGATTGAGGCTCCTTGATTACTGGTCCAGTGGAGGGTCGTCACAGCCTATGCCATATATGATAATTTAATAAAGATCTTTCTTGTTTAAAAAAACTAGTAAAAAAGGCAACAACATAAAACAGGTTATGTTATTAAAAAAATAAAGAACTTTTAAAATGTTATTCGATGGACCCAACATTTGATTTGTTGGTCTAGCACAGGAAAAAGTACTCAGACTCTCTTCTTTCTTTCAAAATGCTTGTGGCCTTTTTTCTAAGGAGGAATAGTGTTGGATGAACACCTGCTCCTCCACCATGAGTTGTATCTTTAGGGTATTTTTCTACATCCTCTTAGTGGAGTCATTAAATTTGTGCAATGGGATATGAAACAATTCAGTTGTCATGCCAAATGCAGATGACACTGTGGATGTTCTTGACTGCCATTGGGATTGTGTTTGCCTGCCATTAGAATTTGCTTCTGACAAGGGTCTCTACCTTTGGAAACCACTGCCAAATTGTATTGAAAATGATGTCAGGAGTGAAGTAAATAAATATTAGAACAGGAAAAAATACAACCTAAATACTGAAAATCAAACTGTGAGCTCTTTTATATTCAAATCAGTTGTTGTGTCTTTCGGCTTTTCCCGGTTAGGGGTCGCCACAGCGGAAATCTGGTCCGCTAATGACTGGCAGTAGATTTTTACGTGCCGAGTTGCCAGCCCTGACGCACAACCTTCAGTGAAGGCACGCCCATTCACACATTTCTCCACACAGAAAACGCTTTAGCTGAGAATCGAACAGGAAAACGTCTTACTGTGAGGTGACAATGCTACCGCAGCACCACCACCGCTATCTTTTATATTCAAATCAGTAAAGAACTGAAATATTTCTGCCTAGACCAGTTAATAAACTGGTTAGGGACAGGGTGCTGTAGTAACAAAAACGCTGCAAGAAAATGCTGGTGCGAGGAAGGCACATTCCTACTAGTTCCTGCAGAATTAATACCTTACTTTACATTACTGTTTTTTATCATTTTACTGGACATTAAAGGTGTTTAATCTACTTAATCCATTGTCCTGAGTGCCTTGGATTGTGGTCTTTGAAAATATAACCATATCATTACAAATTGAGGAAGCTGGTATGTGGAATATGCGCCTGGCACATTGAATAATGTCTATAGTACGCTAAGGATACAAAAGGACATTAGTTACTAGTTATTGATGGCTATCAGTTCTACCTGGAAAAATGTGTACAGCTAAAACAATACTGGTGCTGCATACGTAAAAACAGTAATAGACGTAAAGGGAGATGTGTAACTGAAACTGATACTGAGGGTTATAAGTTACTAAAAAGTAATCCACATTATCATGCTCCCGAAGTGTTACAAGGTGAGGTATTAAAAGTAAGACATCAGCAGAAACGTTGTGCAGAACAGTCTATAGAGGACCCTTGCAAAATTATTGCAGAACTGCTAGCTAGCACTTCAATGGCTGTTGTCAATGAATTACCTAACATGTCAGCCTAAAAACAGAGCGTTGGCAGATATAGGTACAAAAAGAAATTAGCCACCTTTAAGGAGCTCCGTTCCCTGAGAGAGTTAACACCAGAAATGCTACCTATTAAGACTGGGTCTTTCTTAATAAAGCATAGCGCTGATATGCAACATAACAGCAATGTAGTTATTATCACCAATGTTGATAATTTGCAAATGTTGTGTGCTTCCGAGTACACTTTGGCAGATGGTATATTTCCAATAAATACCACGGAATGTTGACAGATTTATAGTATACATTGTGCTTTGGACAACAGTGATATTAAGAAAGTTGTTCCAGTAGTGTATGGGATATTACCCTGTAAATCAGAAGAACGTTATGATATGTTTTGGAGTTTAATACTTGAACTGTGCACATTACATGATTTGTGACTATTGTCTAATATGGTTCTGACAGACTTTGAATGAGCAGCTGTTAATTCAATTAAGAGGCATTTGAGTAATACCACTACTAAAGGCTGCTGGCTCCATTTCTGCCAGATTGTGTGGAGGCATATTCAAAAATTGCACTTGGTGTCAGAATTTGGCAGTAATGTATCTTTCTCTATGTTATGCAAGGAAATACCTGCATTAGCATTCATTACACCTTTTGATATTGCTAGTACATTTGCAGAAATAGAGAATGACATGCCAGATGGCATTGTGTACATTTTTTAAAGAAACGTATATTTATGGTAGGCCACGTAGGTATGGCATGCATGGAATAACATCAGAAAGATTACCACCAATGTTTGATAGTTCTTTTTGGAACCAGCATGACATATGTGGAATGGGATACCCTCATATTCAAAATGCCATGGAGGGATGGTATCGGAGACTACGTAATTTGATGGGGGAAAAAACTCTATATTTGCTTGACATTCTACATGCCATACAGCTTGAACAGAATCATGTTGAGAATCTTAGAAGTAGGCATTTATTATGTTTACCTTCTTCACCTAAAAGGAACAGTTTAATGGAAGCTGCATTTGAAAACCTATTAAGTAAGAGGAATGAATTTACTCGCAGAGGATTTGTAAAGTTAGTAGCAAAGTATTGGTCATTTTAGTAACGTAATTGTGGTGACTTTCTTTTATTAGAAATGCATCATGGTTGCATTCACTACAAGTACTGTCATAGGTTTGGAAATGCCCTGTAAACACATACCAGTTCTTTTGTTACTAGCTGCTATGCTTGGAAAACACTCTATTTAATGCATAAATGCATAATATGACACTGTAATCACGTTATTGCATACACTGACTGGATTACTGGTTGCGGGCACAAGTTTAGTTACACAGAGTGTCTCTGGAAGCAATAAAAGTAAGGAAATGTGGTGGTGTGTGAAAAAATCTTGAAAAAAACTTCCGCTGATTATTATTATGATTTTCAACATTTTAATGCGTTCGCCCTGTAGTTTTCAATTTATACAGTCGAATAAACAAACATTTGCACATTTATGTTACATTCAAATGATGGTAAACCTTCTGAACATACTTTCTGGGATTCAGAAACATTTGCGCCACTGAGGTGAACAATGTTGTGTGATGAGCAGCTATGTATAGGGTATATGTGATTCAGGAATGCATTCAGAGTAAGTGGTGGAGGCCTAGCAGCATTACTGTTCAAGGTATATGTTAATGGCGAGATAATGAGCTGGCAGTGAGTAACAGTATTATAATGAAGGGGTCTGTGCATGCCAATGAAGTAAAACAATATGGCAGTGTGATTCAGAAACATATAAAGAGTACAGTGGTGCTCTCTACCACTAGTGTTAATGACCACAGCAAAATTCTTGTGTACATGCAAGGGGAATCACAGAAAAATGCTAAGAGTTTTCACAGCATTAGTGAATACGTATATGCAACAGGCTATTATTACAACTGCTATAAGCCACTGTAATATACGTCATTGACCTTGGAGATGCTGTGTGGCCTTCATGGCACCAGCATTGTAGAGTGTTACAGTGCAGACAGAGACACCATATTGGAGTGGTAGACATATGTCAGTCTCATCTGCAGGTCCATAGAAGTCATGGATTTCTCATCCTGGTGTATACAAATGTGTATGGCTTTACATATACTAACTGCAGGGACCTTTCAGCAGCCAAAAGGGAACACAGTGGAGAGTATCACAGGCATCTGCGTCAAGGGTGCTCTAACAGTTCCTTAATATCATGCTGCAGTATATGGGAGATAATATGTGGTTTCCTGTGGTACTGGGGGCCTTAGACTTTATCCAAAAAGAAATAAATGCCCCAATCCAGTGACCTGGGACAAAGGTGTATGAACTATAGAGGTTATCACTCCATTAACTGCCAGGTGATCTGCAATGCACAGTATATCATCTACTGTGTTTCTGCAGGTCATCCAGGCAGTTACTAAGACACCCAGCCAGATATGACATGAGTGTAACCTGTCTCAGTGGTTTGTATGATGTAACTTCCCCCAGGAGCATCTTATTGGTGATGCTAGATATACCCTGGAGCCCTGACTGATAAACCCCATCAGAAATTCATAGAGTGTTACAAACCATGGATCTAATTAGGTCCAATCACAAACTAGTGTCATTGTACAGTGTATGTTTGAGCTGCTGAAGACAGTTTCAATGCCTGGATATATCACGTGGCACCTTAAATATGACCCTGGCATATGTACTGAAGTATTTTCAATGTGTACAAAATAAGATACTTAGAAGACAGTTTTGTAATGTAGGTCAGTTGTAGGATGAACATCTTTCAGTACACCAGGTAATGGATGTTGATCCAGATGAAGAGTCAATGGAGGAACCAGCAACAAAGGATAAAGATGATAGACGAAGGCAAGTGCAGTATGTTATGGCAGTGTCCAAAGGGTAGCAACTGACACATATCTCTGACCCCTAGTAAATCATATACATTACAGTAAAAGGATGCATGCAAAACCAACATCAGAATGTGCTTACCCATGCATAGGCTGGCTACACTGTATATCAGACATATGCAACCCAAATAACAAAAGTACAAAGGGCAGGGAACAGTTATCATAATTTGCATGGGTGGTGAAAGGAGCACAAGTGTGCAGTTTCTTCCACAGGGAAATGTATGAGTGCTGTAGAAAATGGAGATGTATTTCTGCAGTATGTGTATGATGTGGAGCTGGAATGGATTACTGCAAAAGGATTTGTGATGGGCCACTGTCATAGAGTCATAGCTGTATAGATATTCCAAGAGAACTGAGCCATAAGACTATTTATGTCTTGAAGTACCCTGCCTCACTTTTCATTTCCTTTCTCCTTAGGGCCATACCAGTCAATTCCAGAGTAAATTTATGGGCAACCATGCAATAATCTAGTTTGTGTAAAGGAAGATAGTGAGTTACATTGCTTAACATGCAGGGGAAGCTTATTCCAGAGGCTTGGGAGACACTGGCTTATAAACCTGTCCTTCCACCATGTTTTATTTATCTGTTGGTGAAGATTTAGGTTGTTGGTTCTGGTACTGATGGAGATATTGGACCCATGGGGAAACAAGAGGTCCAGGACAATCAGGTCTCCAATGGCATGGTAAGTGAGACAGAGATCTACCCTGAAAAGTCTATAAGACATTCAATAAAGGGATAAAGCTTCTAGCCTGTCATGGTAGCTGAGGGACTTTAGACCTGTGATATTTTGGGTTAGAGATCTTTTTTTCCTAATTGTTTGATATGTTTAGTGAAAACATCCTAAGTTGTATTGAATAATTGGCCTGATCAAAGCTGAGTATAAGGAAGTGATTACATCTTGATTAAATTCCTTTAGCAATTAGCTGGGCTAAATAACAGGATTTCCTGACAACCATTATCACATGAAGGTCAAATGACAGGGAGCTATCAACCCAAGTACCTAGGTCCCTGTCTACATTTTCATTTTGTAGTGGTGTGCAGAATGATGCGGGGAGGGGGGTTCTACCAAAAGTGATGATACTACACATTTTAGCATCTAACTTGAGCACATTTTTAGTACACCACAAATTTATTAAGGAGAGTTCATTATGGAGGTTGGGGTATCATAGGGTGACTTGTCAAGTTTGCAGCTGTCTGCAGACTTTGTTTGCAGAGGTCTTGACTCTGCTTGGAGAGCTGAGAGATAAACACTAAAAAGGAGAGGTTCTACCACTGAGCCCTGAGAAATACTGATGGTCACTTTCATACTTTCTGATAAGGTACCCATAACTCTCAGTATATGGGTTCTGTGTTTTTGCTTTACTCCCAGTGCAGATTTAATACTATAGTGCTTACCAACAGTACTGGATTATATATCTTACCTCATGCAGGTGTTCATAGAGATCGTATCCCTGATATTGTTATAGCATCAGGGTCAGCGAGTATGACAGTGAATATGCAGTAATAAAGTGAGCAATCATATAATCCTTGTGTGATATCAAGTATAGAAATACCCATATAGTGCATCTCCAACACATACTCTTGAAGGATGCTGTAGCTCATTTCTGAGGTCCAACACCATAAAGTGGGACTGTGAGAGCTCTGTTCCCCATGTCAGCAAGGCCAAAAATTCCTTCATCTCTGCCAAAGGTGGCCCACTGATGTCCCCCTTCCCATTGCCTTATCTTCCATGCAAAGCAGAAGCCCATTTTTCTGCATCATATGTAATGTTGCTGGCCCTACATCTGACCTGCTTATAGTTGCAGACCTTGTAACTGAAAGCAGTGATGCCAACCACATGATCCTGTCGAGTTTGTTCATGATAGGGCCAGTCAGCAGTCTCCTGCCGAAGAACCATTGGCCATGGAGATGGAGTGCCTATAACAACACCTCACTCTCCGCATCCAAGAAGTTGGTTTTCCCAATCTTCCCTTTTTAGAGACCTTGCTCTTTCTACTCTTCCTATTTCCAGACGTATTGTTGCATAGATAAGTATGCCTTTATGGGCTGCTTGTCCTCCTACTCTATGCACACTAAAGGTCCTTTTCTGTTCACTACATTGGAAGTGTTAATAGTCAATACAGGAATTTATTTCATCACCTTCTGTCACTAATAGGTAAACAATCAACAGTGCTAAGACTTCCTCCCTTCATGTTACAGTACTTTCTGGTGCACAGTTTAACACTCTCCCTTCCACAGGAACATCATTACAGTGTAATACATGATGCGGTCACCTTTGACAAACACACACACAGACATCCACATGCGCATTACTGTGTAGGATGTCACTGTAGTGATATAACCTTGATGTGGTGGTACTATCTTATTGTTATACACAGTTTAAGAGTTACACTTCACAACTGCTTTTGTGTGTGCCTGCCATGAATCTTGGTAGCTTTTGTGCAACCCTTATATCTCTGCTTCAATAAATACTTTTCTGTTGTTAAAACACTTAACAAATCTTACACCTTCCCCTCGTCAAAAATTTCTACTGAGAAACACACATTTACATCTACAGCTAAGTAGTACTCAGGAAAATGCTGCACATACATTCAGCAAGTAGACATTCAGCTTTCCACAGTGTTGATTATCCTCAACAGCTGAAGCTTGTTGTGAACCTGTAGCTTTACATCTTTTTCTGTACTGCAAATGAGGGTGTCTGCCACTACAAGGGTTTGTATGACACTGATTCAGGTCTCTTAGTATAATGGTTATACAAATAACAATTCAGATCATGAATGTCTTTGAATTTTTTATTCTACATGTCATGCCCATGAGCAGATTCTCATGGAAAAATCTACACCATGTTGTACACGTGCCTGAGCACCTATGAGGCACATTGCACATGCATGGGCAATGGAATATTGCTAGGAAGTTCTGCAGGGTGGTACTGCTAGTAATACCAACCCTATCCCAGTGTCCACTTCTGTGTCCATGCCTTCATTTGTTTGTTGCCCAATCCTCCCTATTACCATTGTTTTTGTTTGTCTGATGTCTTACATTCCACTCTGCTCCCCCCTCCCTCAGTGTATCAGCACCTCCTCTGTCAGTATTGTCTGTCTTCTATGTTTGTGTGCCATTGCTGCCTACCCTAACTCTCTTACCTTCCTCCAAGTTTTCTTTCCTCCTTCCCCACCTTACCTTCTTGTGGACAAGCAGTTTAATTTTTGGCTTTGGGAGAAGAGTAAGGTGTGCCAGGGATTCTGATAGTGGGGGAAAGACTGGGGAATGGAAGGACAAGTGGCTATTTTGCAAGAGCAAGATCAGTTTCAGCCATCAGGACACAACACTGCCAAAATGGATGGAAATGTGCATGAATACGAATATGCTTTAAAATACATTAAGCTGGAGGCTACAAAAGGAATGAGGAAGCAACTGAGGGGGGCAGTAAATAGAGTAAGCTAGAAAAACTGTGATGGGAACTAGGTACAGAGGATAAGAAGTGACACAAACTGCCAAAGAAAGTAACAAGGTGAGAAAAAGACACCAGGGACAATAATAACAATAAAGGGAGAGTAAGGGGTAAGAAAGAAAAGTAATGGAGCAAACAGAGAAGGCATATCGGGAATAAGGAAATGGGCAGTGAGTGCGCCACACAATACGAGCCATGACTAAATAGTAGAATGAAGAGGGGAGGACAAACTGAAGAAGGTATGTACTTGTAGTAGGGACAGGGTTGTACTCAGGAATATCTGAAGCCTAAGCAGGAATATGGCTGACCAGAATAACTGGTACCTGATAGGGAAACTGAAATTGTCAAAACAACTAAAGTGTAACCAAAGATCAGTGAGGATGGGATACTGTGATCCTAGGATACAGGGAATTTACAAATGATAGGGTATGAAACAATGGAGGAGATGTGCTAGAGGCAAAAGGGGATGGATGGAATAATGTACCCCGTACAGGCTGTCCAAGGTTCAGGGATGATGAGTTGGTTAGTTACACGATTAATGGATAGGCAGGAATGAACAAGATGGTTATGCTTGTGGGGATCTCCACTGCTTGAGGAAGATTAAAGCATTTCATTATCAAGGTGGGTAGAGAAAACATACTACATGAGGTATTCAACTTAGAAAGGTTCAGACAATAGGCAATGTCTGGAATCAGGATTGTATGAGCCCATGAAGTCATTTTCTGCAAAAATGATGTGATCCACTATTAGAGTTCTAATGACAAGCTCAGTTCACCTGAACTTTTATTGTGGTGCTTTATGGTAAAGCACTCCACAAAGCAGATGGAATTCAAAGAAGAAAATGCTAAATATTAAGATTACAGTGGAACTGTGCCATGCACAATAGACAAGGAAAAGTGTCTGGAATTACTGATTATATGAGAGGATAGGGAAGTTAATGAGCAAGGGTCTGGGAATATGGAAGGATAGCAAAGTAAAATAGCTCTGGAGTATAATAAAGACAGATATTTGGAAGGTAAAAAAAGAAGGGAGAATGGCTGCAAAGACAAAGAGACTAGGGGAACCATATAATTCCCTAGGGAAGTCAAGACAGTGACAAGAGAAAAAGAAACAAATTACAAAGAATGGAAGCGTAAGGAGAGGACTAGCTGGCTAGCTGTGATGTGGAGACAAGAAACAAGGCAGAAAAGTGCATGAGAGCCACAAAAGAGCTAGAAGACAGCCTGGTAGCTTGCTGTAAGAGTAAGAGAAAAATGGCCTTGTTTTGATATATAAGAGACAGAAAAAATGCAGGCAAAAAATGTGAATTAGCTTGGGAAGGCCAGTGATCTAAACAGGTCAATAAGCAGCTAATAATTTAATTGACTACTTCTTGTCATTGCTCCTCAGGAAAGGTAAAGGTAAGATACAACTCTGGGGAGGTTATGCCAGAGGAAGGGGTTGATGGATAAATAAGGTGTGAGCTGATGAAACATATTAGGGGGACTAAGGGAAGACAAGGTTCAAATACTTTACCGATCAGCCTCAAAAGGACTGCTATGCTACTACCAACTTCTGACAAAGCTTTTCAACAAGATGTTTAGGAATGGAGTGGCTTTGGCAACTAGAAGCAAACAATTATGGTGCCCATCTGTAAAGGTAGAACAAGAAACTGCACAGAGGCCTAAAGACCATTGAGCTTGACTTTCAGTAGCATGCAAAACAATGTGGACAGTCCTTAAGTCAAGGCTGATGAGCTTCCCTGAACTTAATGAACTGAAGCAGGGAGTCAGAGTAGGAAGGTCCTGTCAGACTAACTTGATCAAGTTTTGTAATAGGACAGCAAGGCAATGATGTTCCTTTACAAGACTCCTGTAGAACCAAAGCTGGAACACTACATACAGTTCTGAAATTCCTGTGGGGGAAAAACAGGTCTCATTGCTAGGATGTGGTGCAAAGAAAGGCAGCTAGGACAGTGTGGGGAATGGAAGGAATGGAATATGAAGAGAACCTTACGGAGCTTGACTTTTTTGCTAGACAAGATGAGAGATGGGAGGGTAAATGTGGGCATAAAAGGCATCAAAGGGGATGCATGAGTAGGAAAGGCAGATAAGAGGTGGTACAAGTATTTAATGGTGTCTTTATTTAGCTGTAGTGCTTGTTTGACTTGCTGATCTCTGCCTGACTATTGCTGATCTCTGTCTGCATTTATTCTTCCCACTTGCCTGCCCTGTTGCTGTTGTGCTTTTAAACTTGGTGTTTTTGAGTTGCCCACCCCTACTATAAATCTGATTTTGTACAATCCACTCAGTCTCATCTCATCAACTTATTCTACTGAAAACAGACAGATCAACTGGGAAGGCCTCACCTTAGTTTCTTAAACTGGAATTATCTTCTGTTACCTACTTTCCCACTTACTAAAAAAATAAGCACTTGAGCTGCAAACTAGTTGTCTTAAATAAAGAAGGTTTGTGGTCTACAATCTTGAGGCAGGAGATGATAGCCTATTCCCTTCTAAACAGAGAACTGCTAGTTGAAGGCTTATTGTGTCTGTTATTATAAAAGTGTCTTAGTTCTGATTTAAGCACTTGGGCTCCAAACCAGATATTTTACATTAAGAAGGTTTGTGTCTACACTCTTGGTTGTGGGAGGAGAGGGTAGCCTCCACCCTTCTGAACTGGAAATTGCTGGTAAAGGCTATTGTGCCTGTTATTCTAAGTGTCTTTGTTCTGGTTTAAGCACCAGGGCTCCAAACCAGTTATTTTATTTTAGGAAGGTTGTCTAAACTCTTGTGGCAGGACAGGATAGCTTTGAATTGTTGGTTGAAGCCTTATTGTGTCTGTTATTCTAAAAGTGTCTTAGTTCTTTTAATCTCTGTAGATGCTGAACTCTCGCAGTGCAAGCTTCCTTTAAAATACTCTTACTGTCTAGACTGATTTTTTTTAACTACTAGTGCATCTAGTTTGCTCATAGATGAGCATTGCTCATCAAGTTCCTTGTCTTATTGACCTATACAATATTTAAATTTCCCTCACTCCTCCCTAGTAGATTAGTAGCCATTGATATGCACTTCCTGACTCTCTCTGTGGTCAGTCTGGTTGAAATGGGTATTCTGAAGCATTGTAGCAATTGCTTCATGTACACTTATTCTTAATAAAACAGATAAAGTATGCAAAAGGTGTAAATACACTTTAATGCTGGAGGCAAAACTCTCTCAGAAAACCAAAACTAATCCTATAGAGGTTGTCAGTGGCACTTGCATCATGCCTGCTGCACAGGTTAAAGACCCTACACATAAAACTACTTGTGCTGAGGCACCTACAGGTAACCTACCCAAAACACAATGACCTCCTGCACAGCACAATCAAATAATTGGTCCTCAGCCATCACATTAACACTCTGTTAAAACACCACCCACAGCTACACATAGTAACACTATATCCACTGACTCTACTGCTAAGTCCTTAAGGCAAACCAGTGCACAGCCAAATTTCCTGGTCACTGGTGATTCTATAGTAAGGCACACCACTGTCCCTCTCACCAGAGTAAGTAAGGAGAGAGTCACTGTTAGCTGCCTTTCCAGGGCTAGGATCCATCAAGTCACACAGGCAGTCAGGTCATTGAACCACAAGTACCAGTATGAGTCTGTCATAGTCCATGTGGGTGTTAATAACAGGAGACATACCTCCCTTGACTATATGATGCGAGACATGATTGAGCTTACTGATTATGTGACTCAGGCAGGTATTAGCCTAGCACTGAGCAGCATACTACCTTCTCCAAGGATGATGCCATGCTGCCAAAAGATTTTAACAGTTGGCTTAGCTTCTGATGTTAGTTCAAGGAAGTACAATATTTGATGATCTGGGAGGCACAGTTAACAGACCACGCTGCTTTGCCACGGATGGTCTGCACTTATCCTCTCTAGGCTTTCAGATATTGGTAAAGATCTTTACTCCCATAGTGCTTTTTTAGGTAATACCAAATTGATAACCCCCTATGAAGGAATATCTGAAGATGGTACTGCTCAATGCAAAAAATCTTAACAAGAAACTCCACTCCCTGCAAATCTTCCTGTCCCTGGAGAATGTCGACATCTATGTAGTAATGGTGAAATAGTTTAAAGTCGTGGAGACTACACAAGCAATGTAAGGTTATAATGCCTTTCACACCTTTAGACCAGCTACTGCACAGGAGGGGACTAATTCCAAGGGGATGTCAACTTCCCCTATATTGGGAATCCTGCACTACTACTTAATATGCAAGCCCAAAAGCCTGCTTTTTTTTTTGTTGTTAACATCTTGGAACAGTTGATCCATTCTTCCTACCAGGTACAAAAAATCCTTGACCTTGTACATGAATGAACATGGGGTGTTTCTCACACCATGTAATGTCTTCGCTCATTAGATCTGAACATAAAGCAGTATTTTTTTTAAATAAAAATTAAATACAGAGATCCAGTGAAACCAAAAACCTTTAGGAACTATTCCAAGGCTAACCTCTGTCTAATAAGCAACACCTTGGCTAAATTCCAAGCACCCCAAATCCAGTAAAATCCATAGCATATGCTAAACTATTCACAAAATCTCTGTACAGCCATATTGATAGCTGCATAGAGGAAGTTATGCCCACTCATATTACGAATAAGACAAACCCAAATGACAAGTCGCCAAGGTGGAATCCCAGTATCAATCAGTTATACAACAAAAGAAACAAATATCTTGGACAAGTATAGGAGGAACAAAGAAAAGTCCCCTGACCAATCTAAACAGGCAGCTAAGAGAGTTAATTAATACTTCAAAGGCTAAATTTGAAGAAAAAATAGCTTCTGAAGCAAACGGCAACCACCTAACTTTGTACAGCTATGTCCATAATCTCAGGGGGAAATACACAACAATATGCAGGACTTAGTGTAAATGGCATCACCTACACTAAACTGGAGGTCATTGCCAACCTTTTGGCTGACAAGTTCAGTTTAAATTTCTGCCTGCACTCCCCCTTAATAGTCCAAAGGAAATACTGCATACCACAATACCCCCAACCATTACTAGGGAACAGGTCATCAATGCACTTTCCAAGGCCAAAAACAATGCATTGATGGGCCCCAATAACATCCTGGGATACTTAATAAATAGCATGAAACATGACCTCTTTGGTCCATTTGAATCACTTTTCAGCTGGAGTCTACAGTCAGATTTTGTGCCCAAGGAATGGGAGATGGCTACAGTCATTCCCCTTGACAAAAGAGGTCCAACCACTGATTCAGGTAACTACAGACTCATAAGTCTGACCAGCCTCATATGTAAGACCATGGAAAAAATCATTATGGACATGTTAAATGAGGACATA
Organism: Protopterus annectens; assembly: GCF_019279795.1. Taxonomy (NCBI): domain Eukaryota; kingdom Metazoa; phylum Chordata; order Ceratodontiformes; family Protopteridae; genus Protopterus; species Protopterus annectens. The sequence continues at coordinate 335,745,971 of NC_056747.1, read as the reverse complement.
GGTAATCTGCTAATGCTGGACTCATGACAGTTCGGCTTTGTTAAAGGGAGGTCATGCCTATTAAATCTGGTGGACTTTCTTGAAAGGGTCAGCAAAGCGTTGGATGAAGGCAAGACTGTGCACACAGCTTACCTTAACCTGGCCAAGGATTTTGATACAATACCCCATTCAAGCATTATAGACAAGCTCACTAATTTAGGTATAAACCCATTTTTCACCCCCTAGATAGCCAACTGACTCAATGATATGACCCAAGAGGTCAAAACAGGTAAGGCCACCTCCACCAAGCGGCCAGTCACTAACAAAGTCCTTCAGGGCTCAGTACTTGGCTCTCTCCTTTTTAGTATCTATTTTTCTGAAATGGAAACAAATGCTGAAGGTTTATGGCTGACTAAGTTTGCAGATGATTACAAGGTGGGAATTATCATCAACTCCCCTACAGTCACTAGCATTCTTCAAAAAGGTCTATCCCTGACTAACAAATGATGCCAAAGCCATGGTCTTAAACTCAATGGTAGGAAATGCATAATTGTACCCTTTGGGAAGTCAACCATCCTGGCTAAATACTATGTTGGTAATACGCCCCTAAGAGTCAACCCAGTTGTCAAGGATATGGGTACGCACATAAACAGTAGCCTTACATTCAACTACAACATGGCAACATTGGTGTGGAAATCCTTTTATGTTGTGCAGCATATACATAAGGGCATGGCATCTAGGTCTAAAGAGGTCATTAACCTACTGTACTCCACCCTTGTCTGACCAATCATAGAGTAAAATGCTCCTTTCAGTATGAACCTGACCAGGCATATGCAGCAACTAGAGCAACCTCAGTGGTTCCTTACAAAACAAGGCATAACAAGCCTGCCATATGCAGAGCACCTTAAAGCCCTTTCCCTCTACTCAGTCTCCAACTCACTGCTGAGGGGTAAGCTATAGCTGGCTTGCAGGGCATCAGCAAACCCCACACTTATGAATCTCCTGCATATTTGTTAAGTCAAACAGCACCAGAAACACAAGGTTTAGGGACCTGAATTTTGCTTGTGACTTAAACATAACGTGCTGGAGTGACAGATATGTGTTTAAGAGACTGCCCCTCCTATGGGACAGTCTTCCTATCCATATGAAGCTGAGTTTGCCTATTACCCAGTTTAAGCACAACCTTGACTAGTGGATGGGGAGTAGGAAATTTACACTGGGCCTGGCACCCATGCCCCTTATGGACAAAGGTAGCTTATAAATACCTGGACCTCAGTGTTCTATCTGCATACAGGACATCATTACTATTTTGGGAAAACTTGACTAGGCTTAGAAAGGCCCCCTGGGTCATTAGCTTATTAATAAACAATGAATCTATGAATATCTACCAAATTAAGGGAACCCAATTTAACCTAGCCATTAGAATACACTACTTCACAGAGAGAATGGTAGACAGTTAATATGACTTCCCAGATTAGACATCAGAGGTACTTGAGATGTTAAAGATGGTTAGGACATCTACAGTGAAAATAAAAAGAGGAGAGGGGCAGCCTCCCCTGGGCTATCTGTAACTCCTAAATGGATCAAACGGACTCAGTCTCCTTCTGACAGCATTTTTATGTGATGTTATATATTTTACTTTAATTACTACACTACAGAAATCTTACCATTATAAAAATGAACACTGTCCAGTAGTAAAGCTATGGATGTTCATCATATTGGTCACTGCTGCAGTAGCCATAGCTAGAAGGAGTTATATCCTGCCAAGGATTTAACAGTTGAGTAGCTTTGAAAGCTTCAGGGCACCTTCCATGCATCCAACATGTCATGCAGCTTGAACTGAGGTGACTAAAAGACAGGTTTGGGTGCCATGCCCTTCAGAGTTTCACTGCTGCTGAAGAGTATGCTCTTCTAAGGGTTTTGAGATCAAAGGTCAGCTTGTGCTGCTCCTTTGGGGCAAACAAGTTCCCTTTGGGGGAAAACCCTTTCATTCAATTATTTTGTTGATTATTAATACTTTCCTCTTCAGGAAAGTTATTTTAAGGCTAGGAGTTTATGTTTTAATGGACTCTCACCAGACTGTACTGCACTTTTAAACAAGAGCACTGCTTTTTATTCAGTTCAAAACTTATTTTTTAAGTATTTAAAAACATTTTTGCTGTGTAGAAATTGTGTTTAATTTATTTTTTGGTGGCTGGGAAGTGTTTTAAAGTGCTTTTAACTGTACTTTTGTGTTTAAAAAAGTGATTTTTAAAGACTTTAAATTTTACCAGCTTTTGCTGCTTGTTTTCAGTGGGAAAGAGGCACCATTTCTGACATGACCATGGAACAAACATTTGGTCCCAAGGTCAATCCTTCTTCCAGCCAGAAAAAGGAAAAAAGATTAAGCAAGCAGACTTTGCCACCACAGCAGGCTAACACTTTGCCTCAGCCACAGATGGATGACTCTGCTGTGACCATTTGTTGTACCTCAGACCATTCATTTTTTACCCTGGATCCCTCTGATATAGCACCTACAGCCACTATGGACTGGGGGTTAGCTACATCCTCCGGCTGTTGGGGTCCCCTCAGTGGGCAAGGAAAGCTATTCTTGTTGGTCCTTGGAGAGGAACAGGGAAAGTTTCCCTTTTTTGTCAGAATATTGTGCCCATCCCTGGAGGGCTACTACTGCCATTTATAACATTGTTGGCCCCATTTCTCTGTCAAAAGGAAACAAAGAGCTAAACATGTATCTACCCCTCTTCAAACATCCTTAGACAGGAGTAGTTTACTGGGTCTGACCCACAGTTTTTATTGCTAAGAAGGCTACCTCCTGTCCTAAAGAGATTCAAGATTCTAAATCTGAACAGTAAGATGAAAAGATGGATACAGCTTTCCATTTTCTAGTAATTGCTTTTCTGGCAGCTGCCAAAATTAAATTTAGTAAGGCCTTACTATATCTAGGCAATTCTGATTCTGTATCAGAGCTCAAAAAATCATTTCCTTAGTTACACCAGTTTGCTTACCCAGTGTTTCTGACACAATAGTCTGCAGTGAATTTTTAAAATCTGCCAAATCATTACCCTTCCAAAATATATTCCCAATTACCTACAACATTTGAAATCTACCTGAGGAAAAATTCTTTAGAGTCTGCTTGGGGCATAAAAATACCTATGCAAATACTTGCAAGCAAAATTTCTAAATCTTCTAAACTTTATTGCATATTTGGGAGTCATACATATATCATCTCATTGTTTCTTTGTGCATTGCTTATCCAATTTCTCTTCCCAATCCTTTCTAACCTCCTTTGATTGATTCTTAGAGTTATCACACAGTAGTTTATATGCCCTAATAATTATCTCTTTTTTAACAGCAGGCTCTGTTCTAGATTCTACTAAAAACTCTACCAGTACTGGTGTTTTACTTAGGATTCCCCTATTCCTTTCTCTTTGCCTATACTCTGATATCAAGCCTTGATAGGGAAGGCAGTCTCTAGCCTGCAGTCCAAATGTATTCTTGGCTTCTTCCCATTGTATTACCTTTCCCTCCCAATACTGTGGTTCCTTTGCCAGTTTTTTCCATTAAATTCCAGCCCCCTCTTGCCTATTCTCTGTACCCCTAATTCCATGTTGGCTTAGTTCTTAAAATGCTTTCTGCTAATTTACGAATATAGTATTCTGTATGCTTATTGCTATTCTTCTTAAGGACCTGTATCCAAAATCTCTATCTCGCCTTGTTTCTTGAGCATCCCCATTTCAACACCATCCCTTTCCTTTGAATTATAATTTTCTGATTGTGCTATGTGTAAAAGCCTTAACTGTGTAGCTCTGAAATATCCCTTCAAATCAGGTAATCCCAAGCACCTTTTTTTAATTATAATGGTCAACTTATCTCACTTATCTCTAGCCCTCTTCCCCTCACAGCTAAAATTGCTTGACTCTTTATTAATTGCCAGCCACAATTCTCCTCTTGTTGATAAAAATATGCCTGAGCTATGTATATAACTAAAGGGGCTACAGATGTTTTCACTGCTTGTATTTTGTTATCCATATCCATACAACAGAGCTTCCAATTTCTCAAGTTTTGTATTATCTTTTATTTGGTCTCTTCCTACATATCCTTAACTGCCATATCAGCATCCTTTTTAACCCATGCTCCTAAGTATTTCATTTTATCATGTCCCCATAAACATGGGCATTGCTGAAACAATTCATGCATGAGTACATAGTTTAAAACTATTTTCTTTGTTTTAACTTTATTAATTTTGTATCCCGAAAAGACTTGTACTGCCTCAGAATGTTCTACAACACTGAAATATCCTTTTCTGGTTTTAACAATATTATCTGCAAATAAGCCAACATTTCTTGATTACCATACCAATTATATCTTTGAATTTCTAAGACCCTTATTTTTTGACAATGGTTCTAAATATAATACAAATAACAAAGAGGAAACAAGGTGCCCCTGCCTGGTTCCTCTGTTCAAACAGAACTTGTCACAGAGGAACCCTCCACCCACACTTTAATTTTCACCTCTGATCCCTCACATATCCTCCTAATTAACCTTAATAATATGTCAGGGAATGTAAATGCTTCCATTGCCCTATTTATAAAATCCCAGCTTACTCTGTCAAATGCTTTCTCAGGATCAAGACCCAACAACAGCGGTATTGTTTTACATTCTGCTTCCCTCTAGATCATCACTGGTTTATTAATGTTGTCAAATGTTTGTCTCCCTCCACAAAAAACACATTGATTCATATCTACCAATTTTGACATTGCCTTTGCCATTTTTTTGCCATTATAGATGTAAACATATTATAATCATGGTTTATAATTGAAATTGGCCTATATAATGATGGATCTGATGGGTCTTTATCATCTTTAAGTATTACAGCCACAATCGTTTTCTTCCAGGATGCTGGTGCTTCTCCTCCTTCTAAAATACTGTTAAACAAAACCTTCCAAATCTTTAACACTTTCTTCCATCCTAGCTTCCAAACTTCCACAGGAATACCATCTAGTCCTGGAAATTTTCCTGTAGATTGGTTATACATCACAATTTTAATAGCTGAGCCTCATCTACCTCTAACCTTGGCATATTTAACTCTTCCATAAACATTTCCAGTTGTACCTTTTCTTGAGTTCTGCATTTCCTTGCTTTATACAGACTTTCATAAAATTTCCAAAATATTTCTAATACTTCTACAGGACCCCTTGTTATCGTCATTGTTATAGGCTCCTTAAGCTTGGTGACAGCCCTTTCTACTTTCTGTTCTCAGAGTAGTTGTAATAAAAGTTTTTGCACTCTAGAGTTATCATAAAAATCAGTGGCTTAACAGCAATCTTTCTAAACTCATGCATATTATCGAGTTAATCTCTTATTTTCTGTATAGCATTCTGCAGCTGCTCCTCTGCTTGTTCTGTGAGATTCCCTTACTCTGCAATACTTTAACATTTGTCAGTCCCTCTAAATAATTCTTGTTACTTCTTAACCGTAACGTTAAAACATCCAGAAATTGGCAAAATACTCTCTGTTCAAACAGTTCAAGTAAATTCCAAAAAAGAAAGGGAGTATACCATGGCTGGAGTGCTGTAAAAACCTTTAATTCACCATCAAACAATAAAAGCAATAAAACATGACAAGTGCTTTCACAGTCTATTATATAACTGCTTCTTCAGACCTAAAACCACACACAGCCTAAACTCATTTATACTAATAAAAGCCCAATCAGCAGGCAGGCTTAATTAAGACATCTCATTCACTCAGGTTGCAACAAACAGAAAAACTTTTGATGTGTAAGGTGTCATGCTTTCAAAACTGGTTACAAAGAGACCCTGTCATTAAGCCCGGATGACTTATCACTATTCAATCGTATAATCCACTCTTATTCTTTCACCTCAGTTAAGTTCTTAAAGTCTCCACCTCTTGAATTTGTGACCAAGACTTCTAATACTAAAAATTTAAAGCTGTAATTCTGTCCCATGTCCAGTATATGCTGGGCTAGGGCATTTGTAGTTTTCATATTTTTTATGTCATTGACATGTTCAAGCACTCTAGCTTTCAAGTGTCTGTTAGTTTTCCTACGTAATAGGCATGGCATACCACGCAGTATGCAAAGCAGATCAAGTCCTTAGTTAGACAGTCCACATAAAGAGAAGTCTCAATAACAAAATTCAGCATAGCGTGTACAAACTTGTTACCTATAAGTATAAACCTGCAGGCCTTACATTTCCTACAGCTAAATGTCCCTTCACGATCTGATAGGGGGATATATACATCCCTCATGTTCTTATAGCATAACTGTCTCTTCCAGCATGGTCTATTCCTGAATGTAAAACTGGGTTTCTCACTCAATACCTTTCCTAGTTGCTCATCTGACTTCAGAATAGGCCAATTTTTCTTAATAACATCACAGACCTCATTAATATTACTAGAGTATGTAAGGCCTGCAGGTTTATACATATAGGTAACAAGTTTAGTTAGTATTTTGCCCTGCTGCCAAAATTTTGTTAGGATCAACTCCATCTGCTTTCATCTTTACTATTAAAGGTCTAGGTTGTTTTCTCATAGCCAGGTTTGGAGCATACACACAATGTACCCTTGAAATTTACAGTTCCTGTTGTGGAATACCAGTCCAGTTCCTTATTTGTGTTTTCATAAAATTTAATATAATTTGTTCCTTCCAGCTTCTTGGGTACAGCAGCAAATCTCAGGTTTTCTCTGTGTGCTCTGTCCTCTAATTCTATTATTTCTTGAAACATCTCTTCTCATGCAGTCTCATGTTCAGCTAGCCTTTTTTTTTCATTTCGACCTCTGAGTCTTGCAATTGTATCACCTTATATGAATATCTGTTTAAAGCTTCTTCCTTTTTTTCCAGCCTTTTATTGTTTGAGTTGATATACTCCAACAGTGTTTCATTTATTTTAGTCAGGTCTGTGTGCAGTTGCCTTATAATTTCCACTAGCTTACTGGAAGTCACGTCTGGAGCTTGCACTGCTTTTCGCTGAACAGTTGCAGTACGTTTCCCAGTCAGTGTTTTTTGTCACCTTTTGTAGCTAATTTTCCTTCAGGTCCTCTGTATCCAGACAGTGCACTTACTAGCCAGTTACTGAAATTTACCCAGAAATCTAGCTCCACTGGCTTTCTCTGATAAGTTTCTGTTTTCACATTGGGAGAGCTAGAATTAAGCTGTTAGTCAATGTGCAGCCATCTTGGAAGTGGAAATTTCAAAATATTCCAATACCAGCACAGGATCTCTGGCTATTTTCTTTGTTATAGGCTCCCTTAGCTTGGCAACAACCCTTTCTACTTTCTGTTGCATGAGCTGTTGTGCTAAAAGGTTTTGTGCTCTGGAGTTACTATCAAAAAACAGTTGCTTAACAATCTTTCAAAACTCATGCATATTATCCAGGTAGTCCCTTATTCCACTTTAGCAATCTGCAGTTGTGCCTGTTCTTGTTCTGTGAGATTCCCCTTATTCTGCAATACTTTAATCATTGTCAGTCCCTCAATAATTCTTGCTACTTTTTAACCATATCTTTTTTTCTCTTATTTCTACTGTATTTTTAAATTCCACTTTTCATTTTATCCCACTCCCAAGCTACATTTTCTGAAGAAATTTCTATCTTCCATAATAACTCTTAAATAATTTCCATTACCCATACACATCTTCCATACCAAATATTTCTATTATTTATTTTATTTAACATTTGTTTACCTGGAAAGTCAGACTTGGAACAAAGCCAATTTTCAGTGCAGCCCTGGGAGAAACACTTCAGATGCATGCCTTTGTAATGGGGGAGGAAATCAGAGAACCTGGAGCAAACCCACATGGACAAAGGGAGGACATGCAGACTCAGCACAGAAGGCACCCCAGCCAAGAATCGAAGCGGAGAACCTCTTGATGTGAGGCAACAATGCAGTCTCTGCACCATGGTGCCATCCTTGGCATGTCTTTTTTCACAAATTTCTTCAAAAATCTACCCTCTTTTGTTATGTTTTCCCTTCTAGGTCACCAGATACATCCTCACTGTTACAAATCAAATTCCACTCCCCACCTACAATATTCTCTGCTGGAAGCTGATTATTTCTCCCAAAATCTTACTTCTTAAGTTACATTACAGCAGTTTTAGGTGGAATATAAATACATGCCAGAGTAATCCTCCTCCATGGCCAGTAGCCCCTTACTATTGCAAATCTACCATTATTATATGTTTTCCTCTTCTATCACTATTGGAGCTAATCTAGCAATTAATATAAGTAATCCCCTTTTCCTTTGTCCCTGAAATCCTTTCTTTATCAAATTTATGTGCACAATTCTTTCCAAGTGGGTCACCTGTAACACAACTCTTTGCACTCTGCATTTCTTAATATAATTCACTACTCTTTTGTTTTTGTATATATCTTTGGAGCTATTCACATTCAAAGATAATATGGAAAGTGCTGCCATTATGTTAAGATGTCATTACTCACACCTGTCATGTATAACAGTTTTTTTTTAAATGTCTAGTTTTAGCTTTTGTGTTACACAAATACACTAATGTTTGGCAGGTTGATCTTTTATAAAGCTGTTTCTTGTCATATCCATTTGAACCTACATCACATCTTACAAGACGTTTTGTTTTAATAAAAACCCTGAAACAAAAAAAAACACACCCCATAACACTCCCAATATCTATTAGCTTAAGACAAGCTAAAAACATGTAAATCTTCAAAAAATGAAGTTTAACCCTCTTAATAGGAACAATTATCCCAGACTGATGGCTATACTCATGGGCTTTAGTTAACCTGTAATTAGTTATCCATGTTAAGATGCACGCTACAGCCTGTGTTTCTACGTACACTAAGTGCTGTATGTTTTTGTCTTATTCCTATCTCAGATGTAGAAAACACATTGAATACTTTAATAATTATGGGGAAAAAGGCAAGAATATCATAATAGCCACTGGAGGGAAAAACATTTTGATTTTATTGCCTCTTTTATCAGCTTGTCTTCATACAAACATGAGAACCAGATACACAGTTGCCTTTAGCTACAAGCTTCTCATGTTGCTCTGTAAACATTTGTTTGCTAAAGGAACAATTTTAATTGTATTCAGTATTCTTTTATTTACATGCTTCCACTTAAAACTTGTTGCTAGAGCAAGCCAATGCCCTTAATCCAGTCATTCCCCTATACAAAAGTAAGAAAAAGCATATAAATTTTACTTGTATCATGATCTGTGTAATTTTACAATCAGTCTCTCACCTCCATAATGAAAGATTACAGCCTATTATCTTAAACACTGTTTTGCCCAGGTTTCCTTCTCTTATTACACTGCAGAGCCTACATTTCTTAATATTATACAATACAAAAGAAAGAAAAAAAGAAAGAAGGAAAAAATGACAACTTAGTATCCCTATAACATACAGAATTAAATGGAAATATATTACTATATAACATGCAGTATACGTCATGTTTTATAAAAATGTTAACAACAAAAAATGTTTTACTTACAATTCTCTCTTTCCTTCCTCTTTTCCTCTCCTTAATGTTCTTCCAAACATTAATTATATGAAGTAGGGCATATGCTTTGAAGTCCTATACAAGGTTAACAAAGACCCCAAAAGTCCAATATTCCAGGTTTTCTTGTTCAGCCACATTTCACAGAGATGCGGTTGATGCTTTGTAGTCCCACATTTATTCATTAATTTTCAAGTTGCTGGTTTTCTTCCTGCTGCTCTCCATCTCCCAACTCCAGTCTCTGGTTCATTTCCAATGTATTCCTGGTTCTTCTGGTCAACTCCTGTGCTTTTCTCTGTCTCTCAAGCATTTTCCTTTGGAACACTGGAGAATTGTTCACTTGCATAGTCCCTCTATGAGCTTTATTATCAGAAAGATAAGAAACAGAGCAATTCCTCTTTGTAAGCTCACTTTTTTTTTGGACAAACTTTTATATTTCCTCCTTAGCATGTTCTGCATCAAAAAATGACTTTGACCTTCCAGGAAAAAAAATATGAAGATAGAGCGATACAGCAGCTTGAATCTCACAACTACCTATCAACATTTCCTGATTGCTGGAATAAATTTAATTCCTCTTCTGCCAGTGAGTAATAATTTTTTGCAAACACTCTACTGTCTTCAACAATTAGTACTTTGCCCTTCTGTCACATTTTTATCAGAATGAACTCTTTCTGCTGGTAGGACTGCATCTTTTATCAAAGCTTCTGGCTGCTTTCTCAAGGCCAGGTTTGGAGTGTACACACAATGTGCCCTTTCAATTAATAACTCCTGCTATGGAATACCTGTGCAGACAGGCGCAAATCACTATCACTCTACTCTGTATCATACAGGTTGCTCAGAGGTGATCTATGTCTTGCCTACAAGGCAATCTTAGACCCTGCCCTACTAGAGATGCTCCATATCCTTAAGTCTAACTCATTATGCACTACCCACTCAAGAGGCTGAATTTAATATGTGACATCAACATAACCTGCTGGGAGACAGGTTTGTCTCCCAGAGGCTGTCCCATCTCTGGAATAGACTCCCCATGCATGCCAAACAGAGCACTTCTTCAAGCACAACCTTGATGAGTGGATGGGCAACCACAAATTTGTCCCAGGGGTTCCACCTGTGTCCCTCATTGACAGGGGTGACAGGTAATGACTGAGGTTTCTCTTTGGGGATAACCAGTCATGTTGCTTATTTGTACTTTCATAAATTTGAAACACTTTCTTCCTTCCACTTTCTTTGGAACAGCAGAAAATCTCAGGTTTTCCCCTATTGTCCTCTATTTCTACCATTTTTTGAAACATCTCTTCTTGAGCAGACTCATACTCAGTCAGCCTTTTCTTCATTTCAACCTCTGATTTTTGCAGTTTTATCATCTCAACTACATTTCTGTTTAAAGCTTATTTTATTTTTGTAGTGTTTTGTTACTTGACTTGATATAATTCTTCATTGTTTTATTTATTTTAATCAGCTCTGACAAAATTTGACTTATTTTGTTTTTTCATCTAGATTACTGGCTGTCATGTCTTGCATCAAAACTGGAGCTTGAACTGCTTTTCACTGAACAACTGAAGGTTTCTTCCCAGCCAGTGTTTTTTCCTCACCTTTCATGGATGATTTTTTCAGGTTCTCTAAATTTCTTTTTTGCTGGCATCCAGGCAATGCACTTACTAGAGAGAAACTGAAATTTACCAAAATAAATTCACTGCTCTCTTTTCTGAGTTTCTGTTTAACACTGGCAGAGCTGAACTTAAGCTGTTAATCAGTGTGCAGCCATCTTGAAAGTCCAAGGCACAGTGAGATTTGACAATAACAGAGGAAGGATTAACATAAAAAATGTTTTTGGCATTTACAGATAAGGAGACTATATAAATAGATATTTATCACATCAAAGCAGCAGACATGATGAGGAAAATGGGACTTATACCAAACCTTTCACAAAACAAATGGTCAAAAAAAAAAAACTTCAGAAGTAGATGAGGAAGTTTGTGCCAATAAGAATCACCATAGAATTCTTTGAAAACTAAGTGGAAATTGTTAATACCACTAACTGACCATCTGATGTTGTCCCTCTCATTCTGCTTCATTGATGGTTTATGGATCCAATCCTCGGATCCAACTCGGCCACCTTCAACAGACTTTAGCTTCCAGGCTTGAGCTCCGCCCTTACCCATAATCCTCTGCACCTAGCTCTACCTCCTCAGATCTCGTTTGCCACCAGTGTGTACAGACACAATCTCCAGTGCTCTGAGTATTTTCATCCAAGTGAAGTTTGATCTTAATATTTTTTTTCTTCTACTATTATTTTTAGGATTGGTTGCCTTAGGGCATTTTCTAGTTCATCTCTATGGATAAGCCAACTGGTTTTAAGAGGTGCATTGAGTGTGACAAAAAAATCCCACACTCAGATGCACATGATAAATGTGTTTACTGTTTGGGGGCTGCTCACTTGGATTCCCCTTGCAAGATCTGTAAGGGTTTTAATTCTTGGGCAGTCCACGAACATAGAAATAAGCTGATTTTAAAAGGGCTTCTGCCCATTTAGATTTCGTCTCCTGGGGCTCAACTATGCCTCTAAGGACTTACATGGTTCCGAGGCAAAAAAGCACTAACTTAAAGAGTCCAGGGCTTCCTCTGAGCCTGCTACAAAGGTTACTAAAGAGTCGGATCCGAGGATGTCAGTGCCTAGATCTATGTCAGCTTCCTTGGATCCAATAGACTTGACAGCTCCAAGTGAGCCTGCTTCTGGACCCACTACCTTGTCGGAGCCTACCAGTTCAGGTCTGACCTTTCAACCTCTGTCTCCTCTGATCCAGGATCTAGTATTCATTCTTCTGGAAGATCCATAAGATTGGTGTCTCCTATGGTGCTATCCAAAATTTTACAAACACCCAGATATTGAAGGCCTTCCTCTATGGCTTCTTCCAGATCCTCTAGGAGCCTGGACAAAATGGTTAGGCCCATTATTAAAGCTCAGATCCAGATGGAGGTACTTCTAGTTCCATTCCCTTGTGGATCTGAAAGACTCCCTACCACTTCTTCTTTTTCTCTTTCTTCGATCCATATAGTGGTTTCGGAGCCCCAGGACAGCAGTCTGCCCAGGGATTTTGGGTCAGATCAGAGGACATTTGCTTCCTCTACACCAACCATGACCTTGACTATCTCTGCTTTGAGATCCGTGGATTAGAGTGAGTCCCAGCTCCATGATGTTGTGGCCAGATCCAGGGGGAGGGGGGCCAGATTCAGCTCCAGTTTTGTTGGATCTTTCCCTTCCCCTTGGAGGTTTAGCTCTTGACAGTGCAAGTCCGGTTCTATTGGAGAGCCGGGGCTCTGGGGTACTCCTTCCTTCTTCTTCAGTGGCTTTGGCTCCAAGGGAGTGGGAAGTGTATCCCTGGGGCCTTTAGCTTTCTGAGTATTATAAAAGGGTCTATATCACTTCATCAAAATGGCAGAAGTTCGAACACCATATGTTCGAACTTCTAACCTTGAAGTGCAAAACCATCGAAGGCTTAGAACAGCGATTTTTTTTTTCCCCAGGGAAAAAAATTGCTATTCCAAGAAACACACACACAACACAAGCACACCAAAAAAACAGCAATCCACACACATACACTTAAAATTCTACATCTAACCCTACACTGAACTGTACATACACTACTATCTATCCACTTACCTTAACCCAAACCCTAACCCTAAAGTCTGTCACTATCGCACACCCATCTCACCTGTGCCCTAACCCTAATGCCCACACAATCGCACAATTACCTGAACCCGACCCGTAACTTTCCACCACAGTGCTGAAAATCGCGAAGCCACAGAAACAGCCCACCAAATTCTTTCCCTGGGAAAGAATTTGGTATTCCGCGGCTTCACGATAATCAGTTTTTGAACTTCACTGTTCGAACATATGGTGTTCGAACTGCTAAAGTTTTGACGAACTCATAGGAACCCTTAGAAAAGGCATTCTCTGCAGATAGAGCTCTGGACTCTTTGACTTCTGCTCCTCCCCATGTCTCTGCATCAGATCTGGACCTTCCATTTCTGTCCAGGGTCAACCCACCTCTAAGGACCTCCAAACTCTTCCACTAGAGGTGGCCCCTTCCTCTTCTGACTCCTCACCTGAATATTCCATGGAGGAGATCCCATGGAAGAGAATGTGCAAGTGGAAGCACTTGGTCTCCCCTATGGAATCCCACACTGAGAATATGGACTGCAATGAGGGGCAGGGATCCCCCAAATCAACACTGTCTCCTTTGCGGACATCTTAGAAATCTTAAACCAAAGAGGTGGCTGGTCATCCAAAAATCCTTCAGAGGAGTCTCTATTCTTGGAGGCCTTTGAGGTGGGCCTGTCTACATCTTGGGTAGTCCCCCCTGGCATTTGTTCTTATAGATCTTCCTACCTTTCGGGCCTGGAAGGAGCTGGATACCATAAAGCCTGTGCCAAAACAAAAAGATAAGATTATTTCTCCCCTTGAGGACTTATCTTTTTGGAGCAAAGGCATTCATACTGATACTATGGTGGTGGCAGCTGCAACTAAGAAAAAGCTCGCGCAACAGAACTTGACTGTCCACTTGCCGCATGGGGAGTCTAGGGTGCTGGACAGGTTTTTGAAGCATGCATTCACCTCTGCAACTTTTTCACGTTGAAAGCTTAATTATTTAGCACATTTTATTCACCTTCAGAGAGACCTAGTGAAGGAACTCTCTGAGAACTTGGTGAAGTGCTTGCCTAAGGAGGAGCTAGATAAAGTTTCTCCAAAGCTGGCCACTCTTACTTCCCTGGTAAACTCTTCCATGAGGCTCGTTTCCCATTCAACGAAAGGATCCTCAAAGGCAGCCAGCACTGGTATCATGATATGCAGACATGCATGAATGAGGCTTTGTGATTTTGTGGAGCGTTTTAAGGTATCTTTTGTCAATACCTCTTTTGATGGGTCCTCTTTGTTTGGACCATCAGTGAAAGACACCCTGACCCATAGCGAGCAAGAGGGTAAGACCCTGTCTGCCATGGGGATCAAGTTTTCCACTCCTTAACAAACCTATTCTAAAAATCAAAGAGGGGATAAGAAAATTTGGTTCTGAAAATTACAAGGTTCCTTTCCTGATCAAAGTGGAGAGTACTCCTCCAGAGGCAGAAGAGGATGCATTAATGGGAGATGCCACCCTAGAGGCAGAGGGGGTACACAAAGTTAAGGCTTTAGGGAACCCTTTTCCAACAAGCCCTTTCAGGTCTCCTGAAGCACTGCCCAACTGTATGACTCTGAAGGGAGTCGTGAGCCATTTTTCCCTGCACACAGGATTCTGGGCCCAAATAACATCAAATGCTTGGGTGCAAAGCATAATATCCAGAGGCTACTACATTCCCTTTTCTCTCCCCCTCTAAAGGTTCAAAAGAAGCTCCACGACATTTCAGCCAGACAAAGGGAGTTGACAGCACCAGAGATCAAAAATGTACTGCAAAACAGAGTCATCCAAGAGTTCCCAGCCAAACAGAGAGGATCTGGAACTTACTCTCATTTCTTTTAGGTGCAAAGAAAACAGGGGACCTAAGGCCTATCTTAGACCTAAGCATGTTCAATTTATATGTAATGAAAGAAAAGTTCTGGATGGTTATGGTTCAGTCCATACTTCCATTGCTAAGGAAAGATGATTGGATGTGCTCTGTGGACTTAAAGGATGTTTACTATCACATAAAAATAGACAGGCACTCCAGAAGTCAACTGCACTTCTGCATGGGATCCAATCACTTCCATTTCAGAGCCCTAGCCTTTAGACTCACCACAGCCCTCCAGGTGTTTATCAAATGCATGGAAGTGGTCACAGCTCACCTATGACTACAAGGGTTTCAGGTATTCCCATATCTGGATGACTGGCTCATAACTGCGCCCACTTGGCGTCAACTTTCTCAGGCCAGAAACTACCCAGTATCAGATTGCCCATGAGCTGGGCATCACCATAAACTCAGACAAGTCACAACCATTGCCTGTTCAAACCTTGGAATTCATCAGGACTCAACTGAACACAGTTGCGTAAGTAGCTTCCTTGCCCCAATATCGCATTGACACCTTGACTCTTCAGGTACAAGCTATACTATCTCACCATCTCCTCCTGCCAAACTGATTCTATGGGCCCTGGGATCTATGGCAGTGACCATAATTCTAGTACCTCTAGCCAGATATTATATATGCATTCTACAATGGACACTAGCTGTTCAATGGTCAGTTCTGCATCAGCCCCGATCTGTTCCTATCAGCATGACCAATATTTGTAGAAGCCATTTAGAGTGGTGGATTTTTTTGATCATTCAGTAGGCAGACCTTTCATTCTTTCTCCTCCGATAGCCATAGTGACCATGGATGCTTCTCACTTAGGGTGGGGTGGCATTTCGAGGGGAAGATGGTCCAAGGCATGTGGACTCCGCTAGAGACCAGATTGCATATAAATGTCCTGGAGATGAAGGCTGTCCTATCATTGCAAGCCTTTCAGGACAGTCTACCTCTGGGAACTATTGCAATTCACACTGACAACATGTCAGTTGTCTGGTATATCAACAAGCAAAGATAAACCCGTTCATACCTGCTCTGCAGAGAGACCATGAGAGTTTGGGAATAGGTGATCTCTTCACACAGCTTTCTACTTGTAATACATGTACCAGAAAAATCTAACATGTTGGTGGACAGGCTCAGCAGATCCATTCTGATGCTATACAAGTGGTCCCTCAATCAGTCAGCAGCAAACAAGATATCCAACTACTGGGGTCTTCCCTGCTGCTCTGTCTTTGCATCCCCACACAACAAGTGCAGCAGTTATTTCACTCTGATCCCTCCATCAAGGAGTTCCCTGAGAGACACTGTAGTCCATGATTGGCCCCCCAAGGTTTTCCTTATGCTTATCCTCATCTTCCACTGATTCCAACATTTCTTCAGAAAGCCAGACATTTGAAGAGTACTGTGATCCTCATTGCTTCCTTTTGGCCTCATCAACTCTGGTTCCCCTTCCTCTGGTCTCACCTGAAATATCCTCCATGGATACTGGAACCCAAACCGGACCTCCTTTATCACCCTACACTAGGACTCCATCTGGATCTCCCCACCTTCAAGATGACTGCCTGTTTTTTCCAGTTCCCTTGATTATCAGAGGGTCCAGGTTTTCCTCACCTGTGAAAGTTATCATTCTAGATTCCCAGAAAGCTTCCACCAAAAAGGTATACAAAAGCATGTGGAAAGATTTTCTTTTTGGTCTGCTAATCATCACACTGACCCTTTTTCAGTGCCTGTTGCTTCAATTCTTTCTTTCCTTGAGACATTATTTAAAGTGGGATCCAATTTTGAGACTGTTAAGCTCCAATTAGCAGTCATTTCTAATTTTCATTTGGGATTGCCTTTGGGTTCTATATCTTCAACCAAAATATATAAAGCTTTTCTCAAAGGTGTCTTTCTTCTTAGGTCTCTGATCAAAGACCCCACTCCCCCATGGAATCTAACTATAATCTTGCAAGCGTTGACCCAAACGCCCTTTGAATTGGCTAATGACTGTATCTTAAAATTTTTGTCCTGGAAATCTGCCTTTCTCGTAGCCATTACTTCAGCAAGAAAAGTTTTTGAGTTGCAGGCACTGTCATCTAAACCTCCATACATAATCTTTCATGAGGATATAGTTTCCCTACGTGCTAACTCATCTTTTATGCCAAAAGCTGCCTCAGAGTCAAACATTAATCACAGCATTCGGTTACCAGTATTCTTTCCAAATTATTCTAACAAAGGAGAATATATGCTACATTCCTTGGATGTTCACAGACAGTTACATTTCTATCTACATAGAACAAGATAATTCAGAAAACTGGAGCGGCTATTTGTTTCCTTTTCCTCTAACCATAAGGGTCAAGCAGTTTCTAAAGTGACATTAGCTAGATGGATAACCAGTTGTACAACTTTCATTTATGACAAAAATGGTCTGAAATTGCCCACTACTCCAAAAGCCCATTCAACGAGATCCAAAGCTGCCTCAGCAGCTTTTTCATCTAGAGTTCCAACTGATGATATTTGTGGTGCAGCAACTTGGTCCAAGTCTCATACCTTCATGAACTATTATAAGTTGGGCATGATCTGCAGGACCAGGACATATTTTGACTCCTCGGTGCTCCGACATATCCTTCCTTGAGGCCACCCAAGAAATCATGTAGCTGTGGACTTTGACTCATCAGTGAAGCAGAATGAGAGGGACAACATCAAACGTA
The DNA here is from genome assembly GCF_019279795.1 of Protopterus annectens. Lineage (NCBI taxonomy): Eukaryota > Metazoa > Chordata > Ceratodontiformes > Protopteridae > Protopterus > Protopterus annectens. The sequence continues at coordinate 335,728,282 of NC_056747.1, read as the reverse complement.
TTAGTTATGTACTTACCATAACTTGCTATCTGTGTCATCCTTCTCTCATTCTGCTTCACCTTCCCACCCAGCCACCCCCTCCTAAAAAGTCTGTTTTTTTTACTTTGTTGGAACCTACATGCCAGGTTGAGTCCTTGGTTCCTTTTCTTTTTTTCTATCTATTTCTGTTAGAGGCAGCAAACTCAATCTGAAGTGGTAAAGCTAGGGGCAGAGGACTATGGGTAAGGGAGGAGCTCGAGCCTGGAAGCTAATCTGTTGAAGGCAGCCAAGTCAGATTTGAGGATTGGATCCGTAACCCATCAATGAAGCAGAATGAGAGAAAGACAACACAGATACCAAGTTATGGCAAGTACATAACTAATAAATTTCAATACCTCATGGGAGGAGGAGGAGGATTCCTAAAAATAGGAATGGAGCCTTGACTATGCCCCAGAACATCTGGGTTTGATCACAGGCTCGAGCCCAAAGAAACTGACCGGAGAGCAATGGGAATGAGTGATGCAGAATCACCCTTCCCAGAGGAAGGGTGTTGTCGAAGTCCAGCCACATGAGCTCCATCTGGTGGAAATGCAGGTAATGCAGTTTTGGACACATGAAACATGAGTTCACCAAGGAGGATATATGAGCTCTAACTGTAAAACAGGTATGTAGAAGGAGAAGTGTACACTCATACTGCTTTCCAGCCATCAGAGTCTTTATGAAAAATGTCCTAACCGCATCTGGATGACAGCCTTGTTTCCTGGCTTTCACCTTCCTCACCTGGCATATTGGGATGCTGAGGGCAGGAAGGAAAACTGGGTCACTAATGTATAAATGGTTTAATGCTCATAATGATGGCATGATAGGATCAAAAAAAATGGAAAAGTATCCTAAAAATTGAAAAAGGGAAGATATGATACTCCTTTCCATGAATGGAAATAAGACTGAGGCTAAAAGTTATCAGCTTGTTAGTTTCATCCCTGTCATACCCTGCTGATAATCATTCCTTCATTTAAGAAGAATCCATTTATTACTAGTCCATATGTTCTGTTATATGTTCTACAAATAGCACCACCTTGTAACCCATTTCAAGTCAATCCAGTCTGACCACTTTGTTGGGTACTCTGATCCCTTGATAACATTTAAGCAGGCCACATCTACAGTCCTGTTCAACTTTACTACCAAGGCTACCAATTATAGAATTCTGTTATAGCTAATATAATCACACATCAGAAGTTGAGGCACTTTCTTCAAGTATATCGAAGTTACTGAAATTTCTCTATAATTTTAGCTGCTTTGTTCCTCTTCTTTTTTTAACATGTTTATTGAATTATCATCTTAGACATATCAAGTATACATCTAAATTAAAGGAAAAAAAAACATTAACATGTTCTCAGTTACCAAGATTATACATCACAACTTTTGCTCTTTTAAGAAATTAGTTATACAAGAAAATACCAAAGTTTGTATATATGCAGATCACTTCAGACAAGGAAATCATTATCTGATTGTTGTAGTTTAACAGTGAATGCAGTTAAGCAGCCAACAACTGTTCTTTTCCTGTACCTAAACCACACAGGCCTTCTTCTCAGCTGTTGAGAAAAATAGTGTATCATGTATAAAAGGAGTAGCAGATCTCATACATACCTTTTTTCTTACTGCCGCATGCAAGGAGTTTCCAGCTTTATTTAAGAAGATAATTCCCCTTGGTAGAAGAACTAGAACAATTTGAATGGGAGGATGGATATCTGTTTGCAGTTGCAGATGTAGAATGTCTCTTTATACCTGCTTAGATCAAGAAACGGGCCATTTTCTATCAGAAGGTAGGGGGTACAGCTGGTTAATTCAGTTGTCTGAATTTTGTATAATGAATAATTATTTTGAACTAAATAATGAATTTATTTACAAATCAGTGAAACAGCGACAACGTTATACAAATCTATTCATTGGGTAAGTAAAGAGGACTATTTTTACTCTCATCACTTTTTCAGAATGCTGTTAAATTATGTTTTCATTATATTGATGATTCTTTTTTTTTCATTCCTGAATCTAATAACTGAGAATTTGTATCTTTGCTATGTTTTCAGCTTTGAAATTTCTGATAAAAATTGATTCTGCTAGTATTAAACATTGTGACACATTACAAGAGAATAAAGAAGGCAGAAATCAAGATACTGACTAGTGCATGCAGAAAACTGGAGGGAATACTTTTAATTATTACGAAAATAATGAACAAGAAAAAACATCAGTTATACCTATGAAGTTGGTCACATCAAAAACAAATATAATATATCATATTAACCATTCTAAACAGTATAGAAAAATTAAGACAAATAGAAGTGTCAGCAAAACAATATGTTGTTAATGTACTGGTACCAGAAAGGTAAAAAAAAAAGAAAGACAAAAAATAAATAAATAAAAAAACAGTACAAGTGACTTCCAGGACTTTTGACAGTGACTGAACTGTTCTGAAATTTATCAGCCAATTTAAATGCAACAAGATACTTATTCACATTGTCCACAAAATTATCTAGTTTATCATTTAATTTCATTGGGTAGTAGTGAATAATATAACCAACAAAACAATATAGCTAAGATAATCTGAACTTCTTTCATGGAAGTATTATCCCAGTAATTTAAAACAGTTTGCTGTTATGATAAGTTAGCTTCATTACTGCACAAAGTCCATGGAACATAGAAGAGTTCCATACACATAGCAATTGAGGAAAGATACCAGAAGCAGATGATGGTTGACTCTGAGGGAGCCAAACATTGCATGAAAAAATGAAAGTGATGTGGATTTATCATATAATTACCATTAAGATTATTGTCAAGAGGCTGGCAAAACTGTAATATGAATGTCAAGTAAAGGTCCTTAATTAAATTCTGAAAATGTTTGCTTAAATAAAAGAATAAGTTGATAAATTTTAAAACTGGTGAAAGGTTTAGAATGTAAGAGTGGCACATCTAGATATTTGCAGTTATATGACTTTAGCTTTTTTGTATTATTCTTGAAAAGTAGGAGACCAATTTTTGTATCCTGTTCAATGGCTCCTTTACCTGTACTACATCAGCCAATTCATTCCACTGGAACAGGGGCATTAATCCTCAATTTGAGCAATAGCCCTCCAACCCATTCATGCTCATTCAGATGCTTGATCAGCCATTTATTTTACTGGGTCACTTTTCAGTTGCAGAAGTAGAATAACGTTATACCTTCACAGACTAGGAAAAGGAGCTTACAGCATGAAGGTATTTCCTGTTAGCAAGTATACAGCATAAGTGGTTAATGTAGTTTCCTGAATTTTGTTTAAAGAACAATTATTGTGAAAGAAATAATTACTTTTATTTATAGATCAGAGGTACAGTCATGGGGACAATTTATGTCCTGAGTTGCGCAGTTGTATCCATGGGATGAGTATCAGGCCTTTGAAGGTGAGCCACTTTACTAGGTTGTATGGAAGTCCTTGCACCATACCTCCTAATCCTTCCCAGTAGGTGACTAGCAGACTCACAATGGCTACCTGTGCAGGGAATAATGTGTATATTGCCAACCATATCATCCCCAATTCAGTGGTGCATGTGTCACTTCACAGGGTAAACCTGTTCTGCTCTGTTTCATTGGTGAGTGCCTATATATCGAATATTGTGTTAAAGATATGACTGCATTTTATTTTTCTGTTTGTTTCACTGAATATTGTGATCTCTCTGTCTCTCTGCAGTTAGTTTCCCAGCCTCCCTCCCTGTTCTTGTTGTGGTATTAACCTTGGTGGCTTTTCAATTGCCTGCCCCCCTGTAAATTTTGTTTGAACACTCCTGGTTCCATCTCATTTGCTCACTCAACCGAGTACAGTGAGATCATATTTTGATTTCAGACATTCCTACCAGTCCCATCTGCTCAGCTCTATCCCAGTCTAGTGTCATTAGCTCATTCTACCTAATACAGAGATAACATTTGAGAAGGCCAATCCACCTAGGTCCTTAACTTTGAATTATCTTCTAATTCTCTTTTCTCCCTTTCCACTTAAAAAAAAAAACTTTGCTAGAATCTTGTGTTCTGACTGAGCGTGCTTCTCAGCTGATAAATATATTTTTTGGCACTTTTTAACTGTTCAGAGTTGAATAAAACAATAATTGAATTCAGTTCAGAATACAGTTTGAATAAATTGCATTTATTTAAACTGTACTTGCTTTAATATTGCTACACTTTCAAGTGTGCTAGCTTGCACTGCACTTTAGTTGTTTTTAATGCTGTTTTAGCTGCTTTTCTGTATTAAAAAAAATTCTAAGCTTGTTTCCTGCCTTTCCTATAACTAGTCTAGCCCAGATACAGATTTGCTGTATCCAGGACTGTTTGTAAGCTTCTGATTCCCCGAGCCCTTCTGTATTGGAGGGAAGCCTTCTAGCTTATCAGTGGGAGTGGTAAGCACTAGGAAGCCTATCTAACACAAGGGTGGTTTCTGGCCCAGAAATTGCAGTTTATTGGTCATTTGGGCAGTTTTTCCATCTCTTTCAACCTTCTGGTCTAAAAGCCCGCGTCTGTGCTTGTTTCCTGCCTTTCCTGTGGCTAAGTTAGTCCAGATATAGTTTTGCTATATCCAGGTTGGTTTGTAAGCTTCTGAGCCGCCCCCCCCAAAGCCTTTCTGTTTTGAAGGAAGCCTTCTAGCTTATCAGTGGGAGTGAGAAGCACTAGGTAGCCTATCTACCACAAGAGGGGAGGTTTCTGGCCCAAAAATTGTAGTTTATAGGCCGTTTGGGCAGTTTTTTCCATCTCTTTCAACTTTCTGGTTTAAAAGCTCACATATGCACTTGTTTCCCACCTTTCCTATAACTAGTCTAGTCCAGATACAGATTTGCTGTATTCAGGACTGTCTGTAAGCTTCTAAGCCTCCCCCCAAAGCCTTTCTGTGTCAGAGGGAAGCCTTCTAGCTTGTCAGTGGGAGTGGTAAGCACCAGGTAGCCTATCTATCACAAGAGGAGTGGTTTATGGCCCAGAACTTGTAGTTTATTGGCCATTTGGGCAGTTTGTCCATCTCTTGCAACTTTCTGGTTTAAAACCCTGCATTTGCACTTGTTTCCCACCTTTCCTGTAACTAGTCTAGTCCAGATACATATTTGCTGTATCCAGGACTGTTTGTAAGCTTCTGAGAGGTGCCAAAGTCTGCTCTTCAAATTTTCCCTTAGATATACTAATTCTCTCCTGTCCTGCACTTTTATATCTTACTAGTCTAGCACTTTACCATACCAGACTTCTTGTAGCAATTATTGTAGCACACAAAAGTGCTACCAGCACTAAACGTTCTACAACGAAACAGCTCCAGTACTTATTATTAATGCCCACCCCTCCAGGCATGTCTAAAGGTCAGTTCCCTGTGCTTTCTCCTATTAACCTGGTGAACTTGGGCATCCTGAGGCATTGTAGCAACTGCCTCATGTACACCAACAACCCTCTCCTCTTACCTCCCAGCACTCAGACTTGCAAGAGATGCACTTACATATCCAAATCGGAAGCCATACACTCTCCAGCCAACACTGGAATAGCTGGTCAAGAGGAGAAGGTCAACACTTGCACCACACCACATGGAACACAAAGCCCTCCAGAACACACACACCAGGACTGCCTTCACAAAAAGCATAAACCACATAACCACCTTCGCGAAGGCTCTCAATAAAAGTCTACCAAAACAGCAGAGACCTTCAAGGCAGAAACGCACTCGACCACCACAGCACAACACTAATCACGAGGCACATAACTCTCCTAAACAGTGTGCCACTCAATCAAAGTCCCTAAGGCAAAAGAGCATGCCCAGGACACTAGTCATAGGTGACTCGATAGTGAGGCACACTGATGTCCCACTCACTAGATTGAATAAGGAGAAAGTAACAGTCAGCTGCCTGTCAGGTGCCAGGATCCGCCACATAATGCATGCACTCAAGTCCCTCAACAACAGGTACAAATATGACTCTGTCATTGTACATGTGGGTGTGAATGACCTGAGACATACCTCCCTGGACCACATGAAAAGAGACATGGAGGAGCTCTCCGATTATGTAGCCCAGGCGGCTATGACCCTAGCCCTGAGCAGTATCCTACCATCACCCAGAATGATACCACAGTACAAGCAGAAAATGATTGACTTCAACAATTGGCTAAGTTTCTGGTGTCATTCTAAGGGGATCAAGTATCTGTCTGCCTGGGATGATATGATTGACAGACCTTGATGCTTTCCCAGATGGCCTTCATCTGTCACCCCTGGGCTTCCAGATAATGGCCAAGCTCTTGCCACCCCTATAGTGCCTTTTTAGGCAGTGTTCCAAAGACCAAATTATCATTGTAACAGCTACAAACAAATGCAATCTGAGGGTCATGCTGCTCAATGCTAGAAGTCTAAATCTCAAAATGCACTCACTTGAAGCACTCCTTAAAATGGAGAACATCGACATTTGTGCTGTAACAGAGACTTGGTTCAAGGCAGTAGACAGCACCCCTGCACTACCAGGTTATAACTCATTCCACACACCTTTAGGCCCCAGAACTTGGACCGAAGCTCCAAAGGTGGTGGTGTTTTCATATTCATAAAGGATGTGCGCACCTCCAGACTGGTAGCCCAACATAGCGCATCAGAGATACTTCCGGCGCAGCTAATATTGGGTAAGACAGCAATTCAGTTCGTAGCCTGTTATAGGTCCCCAACCATGTCCCAAGACTCACACTCCACATTCCTAAGCACCCTGGAGAATATTAGAGTCCAACCTAACACTGTTTACTGGGTGATTTCAACTACCCTTCCATTAACTGGGAAAACTACTCATGTACCAATACACTTGCCCAACATCTCCTGGAATTCATTAATTCCAATGCCCTGGACCAGCTCGTTCTTACCACCACTAGAGGGAGCACCATCCTTGACTTTGTCATTTCTAAAATGGGTGACAGTTGCTCTACACCAGTAGTCAACTCCTCCCTGGTTGGATCCGAACATAAACTAATCACCTTGGAAATCTACACCCCCCCCCCCCATGCATAGGTAACCACCATGAAAAACTTCTCCAAAGCTAACTTTGGGCTCCTAAAAACAGAGGTGGCTAACTTCAGGGCACCCATGCAGATGGAGAATAGTTGCATGAACGCCGAATCATACACCAATGCACTGTACGGACACATACACAAATGCATGGATCTTGGCATACCCAATAGAACCAAGATGCTCTCCTCCAAAAAAGGAAGCCAATCTGGTAGACCCCTGCCATAAACAAACTCTACAACAGAAGGAGGAAACTGATGCGGAATAAGGTGAAGTCCCAAGACTGGAAAAACTCACTTATCAGTCTCAACAAAAAGTTGAGATCCCTCATCAAATCCTCTAAAGCTAGCTATGAAAACAGAATTTCAGCAGATAGTACAGACAACTGCAAGGCCTTCTACAGTTATGTAAAGAATCTCCACATCAAT